>NW_020924134.1:3738-4080 GCF_003984885.1 Neopelma chrysocephalum | reverse complement strand
TTTTTTTTCTCTTTTTCCCTTTTTAATTTTAATTTTTTCTTATTTTCCCCCTTTTTTAATTTTTATTTTTTTCTTTTTTCCCCTTTTTCAATTTTTATTTTTTCTTATTTTTCCCTTTTTAATTTTTATTTTTTCATTTTTTCCCCTTTTTTAATGTTTATTTTTCCTTATTTTTCCCTTTTTTAATGTTTATTTTTTCTTATTTTCCCCTTTTTAATGTTTATTTTTTCTTAATTTTTTCCCCTTTTTATTTTTTATTTTTTCCCCTTTTTTTAATTTTTATTTTTACTTAATTTCCCCCCTTTTTAAATTTTTTCTTATTTTTCCCCTTTTTTAATTTTT
>NW_020924134.1:2379-3728 GCF_003984885.1 Neopelma chrysocephalum | reverse complement strand
TATTTCCTGCACTTCCCCCCCATTTTTCCCATTTTCCCTCCCTATTTCCTGCATTTCCCCCCCATTTTCCCCATTTTCCCTCATATTTCCTTCATTTTCCCCCCATTTTTCCCATTTTCCCTCCCTATTTCCTGCTTTTCCCCCCATTTTTCCCATTTTCCCTCCCTATTTCCTTCATTTCCCCCCCATTTTTCCCATTTTCCCTCCGTATTTCCTGCATTTCCCCCACATTTCTCCCCTATTTCCTGTATTTCCCCCCATTTTCACTCATATTTCCTGTGTTTCCCGATTTTTCCAATTTCCCTCATTTTCTCCCATATTTCCTGAATTTCCCTCATTTTCCCCCATTTTTCCTGAATTTCCCCCATTTTCCCCCATTTTTCCTGCATTTCCCCCATTTCCCCCATATTTCCTGTATTCCCCCATATTTCCTGTATTCCCCCTTTTTTCCTGTATTTCTTGAATCTCCCCCCATATTTCCGGTATTCCCCCAATTTTTTACCATTTCCCCCATTTTTCCCCATTTTTCCTGCATTTCCTCCATTTTTTCCCCATTTTTCCTGAATTTCCCCTCATTTCCCCCCATATTTCCTATATTTCTCCCTTTTATCCCCTTTCCCCCATATTTTCTGTATTCCCCCGATTTTCCTCCCATATTTCCTGTATTTCCCCCATTTTTCCCATTTTTCCTGCATTCCCCCATTTTTTCCCATTTCCCCCATTTTCCCCCATTTTTCCTGAATTTCCCCCCATTTTTCTCCCGTATTTCCTGCATTTCCCCCACTTTTTCCCATTTCCCCCATATTTCCCCCATTTCCCCATTTCTCTTGTATTTTCCCCATTTTCCTCTCATATTTCCTGCCTTTTCCCCCCATTTTTCCCATTTTCCCTCCGTATTTCCTGCATTTTCCCCGTTTTTCCCATTTTTCCTGCATTCCCCCCTTTTTTCCTGCATTTCCCCCCATTTTCACTCATATTTCCTGAATTTCCCCCATTTTTTTCCCATTTCCCTCATTTCCCCCCCATTTTTCCGGAATTTCCCCCATTTTCCCCCATTTTTCCTGAATTTCCCCATTTTTTTCCCATATTTCCTGTATTTCCCCCGTTTTTCTCATTTCCGCCATATTTTCTGAATTTCCCCCATTTTTTCCCATTTTTCCTGTATTTCCCCCATTTTCCTCCCAATTTTTCCTGCATTTCCCCCATTTCCCCCATATTTCCTGTATTCCCCTTTTTTTCCTGTATTTCTTGAATCTTCCCCCATATTTCCGGTATTCCCCCAATTTTTTCCCATTTCCTCCATTTTTTCCCATTTTTCCTGCATTTCCCCCATTTTTCCCCATTTTTCC
>NW_020924134.1:187-2279 GCF_003984885.1 Neopelma chrysocephalum | reverse complement strand
TGTATTCCCCCTTATTTCCCATATTCCCCCATTTTTCCCATATTTCCCGTATTCCCATTTTTCCCATATTTCCCGTATTTCCCTCCATTTTTTCCATATTTCCTGTATTTCCCCCATATTTCCCATATTCCCCCATTTCCCCCATATTTCCTGTATTTCCCTCCATTTTTTCCATATTTCCTGTATTTCCCCCATATTTCCTGTATTCCCCCATTTCCCCCATATTTCCCATATTCCCCCCATATTTCCCGTATTCCCCCCTATTTCCCACCCCCTGATCCCAGTTTTCCCCTCAGCGCCAGGATCCGGTGTCCTGGAATTCCACGTTCGAGGATCTGTCGCGGAACGTTCTGGAAAGTCGGTACCGGCTGCTGCCCCACCTGTACTCGCTGCTGCACCGAGCACACGCCCACGGGGACACCGTCGTCAGACCCCTCCTGCATGAGTCAGTATTTATATCTATATTTATATCTATATTTACATTTATATTTATATTTATATTTATATTTATATTTATATTTATATTTATATGTATATTTATATTTATATTTATATTTTTATATATATTAGTATTTATATTTAAATTTATATCTATATTTGTATTTATATTTATATTTATATATATATATTAGTATTTATCTTTATATTTGTATTTAAATTTACATTTACATTTATATTTATATTTACATTTACATTTATATTTATATTTTTATATATTTATATTTATATTTACATTTATATTTATATTTACATTTATATTTATATTTACATTTATATTTATATTTATATTTTTTATATATTTATATTTAAATTTAAATTTATGTTTATATTTATATTTAAATTTAAATTTAGATTTAGATTTACATTTACATTTTTATTTATATTTATATTTATATTTACATTTACATTTATATTTATATCTATATTTAGATTTAGATTTAGATTTAGATTTATTTATATTTTTTTATATATTTATATTTAAATTTATATTTATATTTAAATTTAGATTTAGATTTACATTTACATTTATATTTATATTTATATTTATATTTAGATTTAGATTTAGATTTAGATTTAGATCTAGATTTAGATTTAGATTTACATTTACATTTACATTTAAATTTATATTTATATTTTTTATATATTTATATTTAAATTTAAATTTACATTTATATTTAGATTTAGATTTAGATTTAGATTTACATTTTTATTTATATTTATATTTATATTTAAATTTAGATTTAGATTTACATTTACATTTTTATTTAGATTTAGATTTAGATTAAGATTTAGATTTAGATTTACATTTACATTTACATTTTTATTTATATTTATATTTATATTTATATTTATATTTATATTTATATTTATATTTATATCTATATTTAAATTTAGATTTAGATTTAGATTTAGATTTACATTTACATTTATATTTATATTTAAATTTAGATTTAGATTTAGATTTAGATTTACATTTATATTTAAATTTATATTTATATTTATGTTTAAATTTTTGTTTTTATTTTTATTTCTGCTTTTATTTTTCTTCTTGTTTCTGTTTCTATTTTAATTTCTGTTTTTATTTCAGTTTTTATTTCTATTTTTATTTTTATTCTTATTTTCATTTCTATTTTTATTTCTGTTTCTATTTTAATTTCTGTTTTTCTTTCAGTTTTTATTTCTATTTTTATTTCTGTTTCTATTTTAATTTCTGTTTTTATTTCAATTTTTATGTCAATTTTTATTTCTGTTTCTATTTTAATTTCTGTTTTTATTTCAGTTTTTATTTCAATTTTTATTTCTGTTTCTATTTTAATTTCTGTTTTTCTTTCAGTTTTTATTTCTATTTTTATTTTTATTCTTATTTTCATGTTTATTTTTATCTCTTCTTATTTTTATTTCTATTTTTTATTTTTTCTGTGTCTATTTCTAATTTTATTTCTATCTCTATCTCTATTTTTATTTCTATTTCTATTTTTATTTTTTTATTTCTCTTCTATATTAAATTTTATGTTTATTTTTATTTTTAATTTCTGTTTGTTTTAAATTTTATCTTTATTTCTATTTCTATTTTTATTTCTATTTCTATTTC
>NW_020924134.1:0-177 GCF_003984885.1 Neopelma chrysocephalum | reverse complement strand
TATTTCTATTTCTATTTCTATTTCTATTTCTATTTCTATATTAATTTTTTTAATTTCTACTTTTGTTCCTAATTTTATTTTTGTTTTTCTTTTTATCTTTATTTCCATTTCTATTTTTATTTTTCATTTTTATTTCTTTTTCTATTTCTATCTCTATTTCTATTTCTATTTCTATTT
>NW_020924133.1:0-1717 GCF_003984885.1 Neopelma chrysocephalum | reverse complement strand
CGGGGGCGGGGCTTAGGCTGGGATTGACCAATAGGAGCGCGGAGGGCGGGCGTTAGCAAGGCGCCGGCCAATGGGAGCGCGGCGGGCGGGCGGCGCCGGCCAATGGGAGCCGCGGCTTTGTCCTATATGAGCCCGCGCGGGGCCGCGGCCGCCGCCATTTTCCCGCCGCCGCCGCCGCCTTCGCGCTTCAGCTCCGCCTTAAAGGGGCCGCGCGCCGCCTGTTTTTTTGTATTAAGTTTTATTTCTTGCCTCGCAGCGCTTCGGCAGCGACCCGGGTGGGCCCAGAGACCACCCCCCCGCCAGAGCCACCATGAGGGAGATCGTGCACATCCAGGCGGGCCAATGCGGCAACCAGATCGGCGCCAAGGTCAGCGCGGGGGGGGGGGGAACGCGGGACGCGCGGGGTGGGCCCCACCTTCCTCCCCTCCCGCCGCGGCGTTGCCCCTTTAAGAGCTTCCCCCCCCTCACGCCACAAGACAAAGGATGAGCCAAAACGGGGCGATTTTACCCCAAAATCGGCGCTTTCCCCCCTCGTGGGGGAAGAGGCGGCAGCGAATTAAAGAGTTTCGGGGTTAAAATAAAGCAGTTCCGCGTTTAAAGCGGGTTTTCGGGGGGTAAACGCTCCCCCCTCCCTCACACGCGGCCGCAAAATGGCGGCTCAGGGCGGCGGCCCCGAAACGGCCTCGAATCGCCCCAAAATCGCCGCTTTTAACGTCAAATTTATAATTTTACGCTCGCTCGAGCGCGTTTTTTAAAATATTTGTCCCCCGAGCCGCGGGTTTGGGCGAAAATCGCGGCTTTTCCGCCGCGAAAAAAAGGCGGCGGAAGCGGCAAAATGGCGGCGAAGGGCCCCCGAAATTAAAGGGTTTAAACCCCAAATCCGCCTTTTCGCAAATATTTTCCCCCTAATTCCATTTAATATCTGGATTTTTTGTATTTTTTTAATCTCCGGTTTGAACGCTGCTCGTTAACGCCCGAAATCGGGTGTTTTCACCAAAAATTAAAGATATTTTTGGCCACAAATGGTTTATTTTCACCCGTAAATTGGATGTTTTAATCGATTTTTTTTTTTTACCTTAGTGCCCCAAAATTAAGATTTTTAAACCAAAGCGGGACGCGACGCCCGCGGTGGTTTTAGACCTGAAAATTGTGGGTTTAATACAAAAATAAAGGGTTTTAATACTCCAAGTTAACGTTTTTAACCCCTAGAAAGGGGCGTGTCGCCCCTTTTTGTTCCCAAAGGGGTTTTTTTTAGTCCCGAAATAAGATGTTTTTTCTACCAAATAAAGATATTTCTGCTTTTTATGAAAATTAGATTTTATGAAAAAAAACCGCGATTTTTTTAAGTTTAATTGCGGCTTTTTTTGCCTCAAAATCCCCAAATTCACACCCAAAATCGATGTTTTTCAACCCCGGACTCACCTTTGTTCCCTGACGGGGTGTTTTTACCCCACAAAGGGGCGTTTCCCCCATAAAAAACCGGGATTTTAACCCTAAAATAATAATTTTTAACCCTAAAATAATAATTTTTCTCACCGATGCAGCTTTTTTGGGGCTAAAATTTCGCTTTTTGCAGCTTTTCCAGCCCTAAAATGGAGGTTCGGAGCCTCATCTAAACATCTTTGTTCTCTAAAATGCTTTATTTTATCCCCCTAAACGGCTTTTTTTTCCCCGAAATCGCATTTTTTAAGACCGAATTTAACGTTTTTCCCTCCGA
>NW_020924132.1:0-1024 GCF_003984885.1 Neopelma chrysocephalum | reverse complement strand
CAAATATCATGTCTGTGGTGCTCCTGTTGGCTCTGAAGCCACACTGACTTTCAGGTGGAATTCCTTCTGCTATAGCAGGTATTAGTCTGTTCAGGAGTATTCTTGCCAGGATTTTGCCAGCAATGGAGAGCAGAGTAATACCACGGTAATTTGAACAGTCTGATTTAGTACCTTTCTTCTTATACAAGGTGATGATGACTGCATCACGAAGGTCTGAAGGTAGTTTGCCTAGTTCCCAACAGCGCACCACAAGCTCATGAAATTTAGCATGGAGTGCAAGGCCCCCATGTTTCCAGACTTCGGGTGGAATTCCATCAACCCCAGCTGCCTTGCCCATTTTCACCTGCTGTATGGCCTTGAGGGTTTCTCCTAAAGTGGGGGCAGTATCCAATTCGTATTTCACCGGTCGTTGTGTGATGGACTGAATTGCTGAGTCTTGTACTACACGGTTGGTACTGAAAAGAGTCTGAAAGTGTTCAGACCATCTATTCAGAATGGAGGTTTTATCTGTCAGAAGTGTTTGACCACCTGCACTGAGTAGTGGGCTTTGGACTTGGTATGCAGGCCCGTATGCTGTTTTCAGGGCCTCATAGAATCCTTTGTGATCCCCTGTATCTGCACATAGTTGAGTTTTTGCAGCTAGATCGGTCCACCACTTGTTCTGGATGTCACGGAGTTTCTGTTGGAGCTTGCTGCATGCAAGACGAAAGGCTGTTTTTCTTGCGTGACAGGATGGCAGTGCAAGGTGTGCTTGGTGGGCAGTTCTCTTCTTCCTCAACAATTCCTGGATTTCTTGATTCTTTTCATCAAACCAGTCCTTGTTCTTCTTGAGGGAGAACCCTAAGGATTCTTCAGAGGATTACAGGATGCAGCTTTTAATATGCTGCCAAATTGTTTCAGGAGAGGAATCTGCAGTATCTGTGGAATGGTTTTCGAGCCTAGTTTGAAGGTTTGCCTGGAATCTTTCTCTTACTGTGGCTGATTGGAGATCGTTAACTTGGAGTCTTCTCCTTGGGATACTGCC
>NW_020924131.1:0-4188 GCF_003984885.1 Neopelma chrysocephalum | reverse complement strand
AGCGCTGGCAGGGTGTGTTTTGGGGGTGCAGCGGGGCCAGCACGCAGGAGGGGGGCTCTGAGATGGGTTTTTTTGGGGTAGGGGGGCAGCTGGGTGGGGGCTCAACCCTTCCCACCCCTCCAGCTGGGGCGGGGAAGGGTTAAAAAAAAGGCAACTTCTGGTTTTGGAGGTTTGGGGTCGTGGCTCTTTCGGGGATGGGGGTTGGGGGGTGAGGTTTTCTGTGAGTTTTGGGGTGGGGAGCAGCTTTTGGAAGCCCCTTCTGCCAGGGTGTCCAAAGTTATCCCCCCAGCATCACCCCCTGAACCTCACCCCCAAAAAACCCTTGGCCAAGAAAACCCCAACCCTTACAAAAACCACCAAAAAAACCCTCCTTACCCCTTTTCCCCCCAAAAAACCCCATCCCTTACAAAAAACACTAAAAAACCCACCTTACACCTTTCCCAGAGAAAACCACACCCCTTACAGAAAACACTAAAAAACACTTTATCCCTTTTCCCCCAAAAATCCACCCCTTAAAAAAAACCCCAAAAAAACCTTCTTACCCCTTTTCCCCCCAAAACCCCAATCCTTACAAAAAAACCACTAAAAAACTACTTTACCTCTTTTTCCCCCCAAAAAACTACCCTTTACAAAAAACACTAAAAAAACCACCTTACACCTGCCCCAGAAAAGACCATACCCCTTACAAAAAACACTAAAAACCACTTTACCCCTTTCCCAAAAACACACCAAAAAACCCCCACCTTACCCCTTTTCCCCCCAAAAAACCCCCCCTTACAAAAAAACCACCAAAAAACTACTTGACCCCTTGGCCAAAAAAACCCCCCCAAAAAATAATCACCTTACCCCCTTCCCAAAAAATCCCACCCCAAATCCCTGCAGGCTTTGGGATAAAAAAGTCCCCAAGGATTTTTTTTTTCCCCATTGCTTGGGGTGATTTTTTTTTTAACCCTCTCTCAGGGGGTTGGGATTGGGGGGCATCAAGTTGCCTTTTCCCTGCACTTCCCCCATGGATGTTCCCCCTTCCCGGGCCCATCCATGGCTGGGATTGGGTGGGTGGGTGAGTAACTTATTTATTAATGACAATATATATATGTATATGTGGATATATGTATATATATATCTCTCTATATCCCCTTGTCGTTAATAAAGAAATAAATTTATTTATTTATTTATTTTTATTTATTTATTTATTAATGACACGGGGATATACACACACATATATGAATCTGTGTATATATATGTACATATATATCCCCTTGTCTTTAATAAATAAATTTATTTATTCATTTATTTTTATTTATTTATTCATTAACTACAAGGGGATATATATATGTATATGGGTATATAAATATATATATAAAAATATATATATCCCCTTGTAACTAATAAATTTATTTTATTTATTTATTTATTTATTTATTTATTAACGAGAAGGGGATGGACATACCCACACATATATGTGTATATATATATCTATATATCCCCTTGTCATTAATAAATTTATTTATTTATTTATTTATTTATTATTTACTCATTAATGACAAGGGGATATATATATGTATATGTGTATATCTTTACATATATATATCCCCTTGTAACTAATAAATTTATTTATTTATTTTTCTTTATTTATTTATTAACGACAAGGGGATGGATATACACACACATATATGTGTGTATATATATATCCCCTTGTCCTTAATATATAAATTTATTTATTTATTTTTATTTATTCATTTATTAACGACAAGGGATGTAGATATGTATATGTGTGTACATATGTATATACGTATATATATCCCCTTGTTGTTAATAAATGAATTTATTTATTAATTTTTATTTATTTATTAACGACAAGGGGGTGGATATATACACACGTATATACATATACACACGGATACATATATACACATATATATACACATATATATACATATATATACATATATACATATGTGCATATATACATATACACAAATATGTATAAAATATATATAAAATATACTCTATAAAATATATATATTGGTAAAGCAGAAAGAAATTCCAACCGCTGGGCTGGTCAGTGGGGCAGATGGGGCAGCACTCTCCGAAGGGGATTTCGGGGCTGGGGCAGTCGCGCTGGTCCTCGCAGATGATCTCGTCGCACAGGACGGTGCCCGTGTCGCACACGCAGATCTGGCACGGCTCCGGCTTCCACACGTCCTTGTCGCTGTAGCGCTGCCCGTCCTGCAGGCAGCTGCCTGCCTCGGCTGCGGGGGGGCGGGGGGGGGCACAGGGCAAGGCAGGGCGGGGGGCGAGGGGGGGATAGCGGGGAAGGGGTTTGGGGGGGTCACCGTGGGGGAGGAGGTGGTGGCAGTGCCATCGCGGGCGTCAGGAGGTGACAACACTCCCCCACACCCTCCTCACCCCCCCTCCGGACGCCCCCGGGTTGGGGGGAGGAGGAGGAGCGAGACCCCCCTCATCCTCCTCCAAGGGGGTTGGAAGCAGCGGGAGGGGGTTCAGCCCGAAGCGGGGGTCCCGTGTCCTCCCCCCGCGCCCCCACTGCCCCACCTGTTCCCCCCTGTTTTGGGGGTGCCCGGTGTGTCCCCACGGTCCCAGTGGGACATGGGAGGGGTGGTTCTCCGTGTCTCCCGTGTCCCCAGGAGGGAGGGAGAGGTGGAAATAGTGTCCCCAGGCTGCACCCCCGGGTCCCCCCGAGGTATCCGAGTGTCCCCAGAGGTGCCACAGTGTTCCCAGCCTGCACCCCTGGATTCCCCTGAGGTACCAAGTGTCCCCAGAGGTGCCTCAGTGTCCCCAGAGGTGCCCCACTGTCCCCAGGCTGCAACCCCGGGTCTCCCAGAGCTGCCCCAGTGTCCCCAGCCTGCACTCCTGGATCCCCCTGAGGTACCCAAGTGTCCCCAGAGGTGACCCAGTGTCCCCAGACTGCAACCCCGGGTCCCCCAGAGATATCCAAGTGTCCCCAGAGTTGCCCCAGTGTCCCCAGGCTGCAACTCCGGGTCCCCCAGAGCTGCCCCAGTGTCCCCAACCTGCACCCCTGAATCCCCCTGAGGTACCCAAGTGGCCCCAGGAGGTGCCCCACGGTGTCCCCAGGGACCTCGGGATGTGCTGGGGGTCCCTGGAATGTGCCCCAGGGTGCCCTGGATGTGCCCCGGGATCCTCGGGAGATGCCTTGGTGTCCCCAGGGTCCCCGAGGTGTGTCCCTGGTGTTCTCAGTGTCCCCGGAGTCCCCAGGGATGGGCCCCGACACCCCCAGGACGTCCCCAGGGCTGACCCTGAGCTCAGACCCCGTGTCCCCGGCTGCACCCTGTGACCCCAAACAGAGCCCACGGCCCTGGGCTGGGCCCCCCTGTCCTGAGGCTGCCCCCCGTGTCCCCAGGCTGTCCCCAGGCTGTCCCCAGGATGTCCCCAGGATGTCTCCTGCTGTCCCCCAGTGTCCCTGCCGTGCCCCTGCCCCAGGTTGTCCCCCACATCCCCACACTAACCTGTTGTCCCCAAGCTGTACCCCCCGTCCTCTCTGTGCCCCACTGCCCCAATTCTGTGCCCCCTCCATCCCAGGTTGTCCCCCTCTGTCCCAGGCTGTCCCCTGCATGTCCCACACTGTCCCCTCCGTGTCCCACACTGTCCCTCTCCACCCCAGCTGTCCTCCCCACTATCCCCAAACTCTCCCCATCCATTCCACGCCCTCCATCCCACACTGTGCCCCGGTGTCCCCGCGGGGTGCCCCACACTCCTCGTGTTGTCCCCCCCTGTCCCAGGCTGTCCCTCTCTCTTCCACTTTGTCCCCCCGTGCCCCACAGTGTCTCCAGCTCTCCCTGTGCTGTCTCCCCGTGTCCCACAGTGTCCCCCCCATCCCACAATGTCCCCCCCGCCCCCTGCCAAGGCTGTCCCTCCACTTCCCTCAAACTTGCCCCATCCATCCCACGCTGTCCCCGGGTGTCACCACAGTGTCCCCCCCTCTTCTTGCGCTGTCCTCTGGCGTCCCCACACTGTCCCCAAGGTTCCCACGCTGTCCCCCAATGTCCCCACAGTGTCCCCCCCTGTCCTCGTCCTGTCCCTCCTCACTCCCGGCTGTCCCCACCACCCCCCTGAAACTTTCCCCTCTCCGTCCCGCGCCCTTTCCCTCCATCTCAGTGTCCCCACGGTGTCCCCCCCTTTCCTCGTGCTGTCCCCCCCGTGTCCCCACGT
>NW_020924130.1:5752-5932 GCF_003984885.1 Neopelma chrysocephalum | reverse complement strand
ATGTGGCACCCTGGGGGCACCCCAAAAACCCGCACCCCAAAAATCAGCACCCCAAAAACCTCAGCGAGTCCGGGGGAACCCCAAAAACTCCACCCAGTTTGTGAGAATCCCAAAAAAACACCCCAAAATCCCACCCCAAACCCATCCCGTGGTTCCCCGAGTCCGAGAACATGTGGCACC
>NW_020924130.1:5182-5742 GCF_003984885.1 Neopelma chrysocephalum | reverse complement strand
CCCATCCCGTGGTTCCCCGAGTCCGAGAACATGTGGCACCCTGGGGGGCACCCCAAAAACCCGCACCCCAAAAATCAGCACCCCAAAAACCTCAGCGAGTCTGGGGGAACCCCAAAAATCATACCCAGTTCATGGGAACCCCAAAAACCACACCCAGTTTGTGAGAATCCCCAAAAATCAGAACAAAAACCCACCCCAAATCCTCCCCTGTGGTTCCCCGAGTCCGAGAACATGTGACACCCTGGGGGCACCCCAAAAACCCGCACCCCAAAAATCAGCACCCCAGAAACACATCCTGGTCTGTGGGAACCCCAAAAACCCACCCCATTAAAGGGACATCCCAAAATCCCACCCCAAACCCATCCCGTGGTTCCCCGAGTCCGAGAACATGTGACACCCTGGGGGCACCCCAAAAACCCGCACCCCAAAAATCAGCACCCCAAAAACATACCCCGGTCCGGGGGAACCCCAAAAACCACACCCAGTTTGTGAGAATCCCAAAAACCCACCCCATTAAAGGGACACCCCAAAAAACCACCCCAAACACCCCCAAAACCCAT
>NW_020924130.1:3723-5082 GCF_003984885.1 Neopelma chrysocephalum | reverse complement strand
GGGGGCACCCCAAAAACCCGCACCCCAAAAATCAGCACCCCAAAAACCTCAGCGAGTCCCTGGGAACCCCAAAAACTCACCCCAAAATCAACCAGTTCATGGGAACCCCAAAACCCCACCCCATTAATGGACACCCCAAACCCATCCCGTGGTTCCCCGAGTCCGAGAACATGTGACACCCTGGGGGCACCCCAAAAACCCGCACCCCAAAAATCAGCACCCCAAAAACACACCCCCGTCCGGGGGAACCCCAAAAACCACACCCAGTTTGTGAGAATCCCAAAAACCCACCCCGTTAAAGGGACACCCCAAAAAACCACCCCAAACACCCCCAAAACCCATCCCGTGGTTCCCCGAGTCCCAGAACATGTGACACCCGGGGGGGCACCCCAAAAACCCGCACCCCAAAAATCAGCACCCCAAAAAACCTCAGCGAGTCTGGGGGAACCCCAAAAACTCACCCAAAACCCCACCCAATAAATAGACACCCAAAAATCCCACCCCAAACCCGTCCCGTGGTTCCCTGGTATTTTTTGGGGTTCCCATCACTTTTTTTGGGGGGTTCCCATGAGGTTTTTTGAGTTCCCATCAGATTTTTTAGGGTTCCCTGCTGGTTTTTTTGGGTTCCCTGGTATTTTTTTTTTTTTAGGTTCTTTGTGGCTCCCTGGTATTTTTTTGTGTTCCCACCAGGTTTTTTAGGATCCTTAAGCAGATTTTTGGGGTTCCTGTCCCGTTTTTTGGGTTCCCATGAAGTTTTTGGGGGTTCCCATGAGGTTTTTTGGGGGCTCCCTTGTATTTTTTAGGGTTCTCATTGCTTTTTTTTGGGGGTTCCCATCAGGTTTTTTGGGGTTCCCATGAGGTTTTTTGGGGTTCCTTGGTAGTTTTTGAGGTTCTTTGGGGCTCCTTGGTATTTTTTTGGGGTTCCCATGAGGTTTCTTGGGGTTCCCATGAATTTTTTTGACGTTCTTTGGGGCCCCCTGCTATTTTTTAGGGTTCTCATTGGTTTTCTTTGAGTTCCTATCAGGTTTTTTTGGGTTCCCTGGTATTTTTTTTACGTTTTTTGGGGCTCCCATGAATTTTTTTGAGGTTCTTTGTGGCTCTTTGCTATTTTTTGGGGGTTCCCATCAGGTTTCTTTGAGTTCCCATCACATTTTCTGGTGCTCCCTGGTATTTTTTGGGGTTCCCGTGAATTTTTTTGAGGTTTTTTTGGTGCTCCCTGTTATTTTTTGGTATTCCCTGTTATTTTTTGGGATGTTGGTGTCCCCTTACCCGGCAGGAGCCTGGCGAGCGTGGCCAGGGCGGTGTCGTTGGCGGCGAAGCAGGAGGAGAAGAGGGGATTCCAGGGGTCATTTTGGGGGT
>NW_020924130.1:0-3713 GCF_003984885.1 Neopelma chrysocephalum | reverse complement strand
GGCGAAGCAGGAGGAGAAGAGGGGATTCCAGGGGTCATTTTGGGGGTTCCCATCAGGTTTTTTGGGGTTCCCATGAGATTTTTTTGGGTTCCCATCAGGTTTTTTAGGGTTCCCTGCTATTTTTTGGGGGTTCCCATCAGGTTTTTTGGGGTTCCCATCACATTTTTTGAATTCTCATCAGGTTTTTTGAGTTCCCATCACGTTTTTTGGTGTTCCCTGGTATTTTTTGGGGTTCCCATGAATTTTTTGAGGTTCTTTGAGGTTCCCAACAGGTTTTTTGGGGGTTTCCATTGGGTTTTTTGGGGTTCTTTGGGGTTCCCATCACATTTTTGGGATGTTGGTGTCCCCTTACCCGGCAGGAGCCTGGCCAGCGTGGCCAGGGCGGTGTCGTTGGCGGCGAAGCAGGAGGAGAAGAGCAGCGCCCGGGGTTGGCGGTGCAGCCGCGCCAGCGCCCGCTCCAGGGCCCCGTGCAGGGGGGACGTGCCCCCGATGTTCCGGGTGCCCCCCGCGCCCAGACCGTGGGCACCCAGAGCCGCCCTGGGGGCACAAATGGGGTCAGGGGGGCATAGAGAGGGAATTTGGGGGGATTTAAAGGGGATTAGGGGGAATTTGGAGGGATTTAAAGGGGATTTGGGGGGGTTTAAAGGGGACTTACAGAAGATTTAAAGGGGGTTTGGGGGAGGTTTAGGGGGATTTGGGGTGGTTAAAGGGGATTTAAAGGGGATTTGGGGAGAGTTGAGGGGGATTTGAGAAGGATTTGAGGGGTTGGAGGCGATTTAAAGGGGATTTAAAGGGGATTTAAAGGGGATTTAAAGGGGATTTAAAGGGGATTTGGGGGGATTTGAGGGGGATTCCAAGGGGATTTGGGGGGATTTTGGGGGGTTTCAAGGGGCCGTGCCCCCGATGTTCCAGGTGCCCCCCGCGCCCAGGCTGTGGGCACCCAGAGCCGCCCTGGGGGGCACAGAGAGGGGATTTGGGGGGATTTGGGGGTTTAAAGGGGATTTGGGGAGATTTGGGGTGGATTGGGTGGGGTTAAAGGGGATTGGAGAAGATTTAAAGGGGATTTAAAGGGGGTTTAAAGGGGATATAAAAGGGATTTAAAGAGGTTTTTAAGGGGGTTTTAAAGAGGATATAAAGGGGATTTAAAAGGAATTTAAAGGGATTATAAAGAGGATTTAAAGCAGGTTTGAAGAGGATTTAAAGGGGATTTTTAAAGGGGGTTTAAAGGGGATTTAAAGAGGGTTTGGGGGAGGTCGGGGGGATTTGAAGGGGATTTGGGACAGATTCGGGGGGTGTTGGGGGTATTTTGGGGGGTCGGGGTATTGAAGGGGATTTAGGGGATTTTGGGAGGGTTTTAAGGGGTTTTGGAGGATTTTGGGGATTGGTGTATCTTAGGATTTGGGGGAGATTTGGGGGTGATTTGGGAGAGTTTTGAGGGATTTTAGGGGGTTGGAGATGTTGGGTTATTTTGGAAGATTTGGGAGATTTTTGGGGGGTTATTTTGGGGGATTTAGGGGATTTGGGGGGGTATTTCAGGGGATTTAGGGAATTTTGAGGGTTGGGGGGATCGGGATATTTAAGGGGATTTGGGTGATTTTGGGGGGATTTTGGGGAGTTGCGTGATCGGGATATTTGGGGGATTTTGGGGGGTTTAAGAGATTTTGGGGTATTTCAGGGGATTTCGAGGATTTTGGGGTGTATAAGGGATTTTGGGGGATTGGGGTATTTAAGGGGATTTGAAGGGGTTTTGGGGCATTGAGGGATTGGGATATTTCAGAATATTTGGGGGGTTTTGAGAGGGTTTCAGGGCATTGTACCATTGGAATATTTCAGAATATTCAGGTAATTTTGGGGGGTTTTCAGGGGTTTTGGGGGATTGGGATACTTCAAATTCTTCAGGTAATTTTGGGGGGTATTTCTGGGATTTTGTGGTGCCCACCTGGCCGCCCGCAGCACCTCGGGGTGTCGGCTCATGCCCAGGTAGTCGTTGGAGCACCAGAGCTGCACCAGGCGGGGGGGGGTCCCCAAAAGGGCAGTTGGGGGGTCCCGGGCCCGGCGCCCCACGGCCGTGAACTCCCGGTAGGTGTGGGAGCGACGCAGCCCCGCCAGGCGACCCCCGAAAACTGCCTCGTAGGGGAAGGCGTCCTCTGAGGGGGGGCAAAAAAGGGTCAGGGGGGCACCCCTGGGTGGCCACGGGACCCCCGAACCCCCCCGGAAACCCCCAAATAGCCACAGATCCCCAAAACCTTCCATTGAACCCCAAAATCTTCACAGACCCCAAATTCCCCATCAGACCCCAAAGCCCTCCATTGTATCCCTGGATTGCTGCAGGATCCCCAAACACCCCCCAAGAACCCCCAAATACCCCCAAAATCTCCAGGGACCCTCAAACCCCTCCATTGCACCCCAAAAACTGTCACAGGAGCCCCAAAACTCCCCCCGGAACTCCCAAATAGCCACGGATCCCTAAAACCCTCACAGACCCCAAAGCCCCTCCACCCGACCCCCCAAAAACTGCCTCGTAGGGGAAGGCGTCCTCTGGGGGGGATAAAAGGGTCAGGGGGGCACCCCCAAACCCCCCGAACTCCCCCCGGAACCCCCAAATAGCCACGGACCCCTAAAACCCTCACAGACCCCAAAGCCCCCCATTGAACCCCAAAAAACGTCACAGATCCCAAAGGCCCCCATCAGACCCCAAACCCCCCCATTGCACCTCCAGGTGGTCACGGGACCCCCGAACCCCCCCAAAACTTTCACAGACCCCCCAAACCCTCCATTGAACCCTAAAACCTTCACAGACCCCAAAGTCCTCCACTGCACCCCAAAAACTGCCGCGGGACCACAGAACGCTCCCCCGGAACCCCCAAATACCCCAAAACCTTCCCAAAGCCCCAAAGCCCTCCCTTGAACCCCAAAAAACTTCACAGACCTCCAAAGTCTCCCATTGCACCCCAAAAACTGCCACGGGACCCCCAAAACCCCCAAAACCTTCCCAGACCCTCAAAGCCCCGCCAGGCGACCCCCAAAAACAGCCTCGTAGGGGAAGGCGTCCTCTGGGGGGGGGGGAAAAGGGTCAGGGGGGCACCCCCAAACTCCCCAAAACCCCCCCTGGAACCCCCAAATAGCCACAGATCCCCAAAACCTTCCATTGAACCCCAAAACCTTCACAGACCCCAAATTCCCCATCAGACCCCAAACCCTTCCCACTGCACCCTCAAAAATTGCTGCGTGACCCCAAATCCCCCCCCAAGAACCCCCAAATAACCACAGACCCCCAAAACCATCAGGGACCCAAAAAGAGACCCATTGAACCCCAAAAACCTTCACAGACCTCCAAACCCCCCATTGCACCCCAAAAACTACCGCAGGACCCCAAATCCCCCATCAGACCCCAAACCCTTCCCTCTGCACCCCAAAAACTGCTGCGGGACCCCCCGAACCCCCTCCAAGAACCCCCAAATACCCCAAAACCTTCACAGACCCCCAAAGCCCCCCATTGCACCCCAAAACCTGCCCCAAAATCCCCCCAAACCCTTTTATAGCCCCCCCCCAATCTGCCCCAGTCGCTCTCAAACCTCTTTAAATACCCCCTAAACCTCCCCAGGACCCCCCAAATCCCTCCCAAAACCCCAACCTGCCCCACCCACTCCCAGGACCCCCCAAATCCCCCCCAGGGACCCCCCAAATTCCCCCCAGGACCCCCCAAGACACCC
>NW_020924129.1:0-7796 GCF_003984885.1 Neopelma chrysocephalum | reverse complement strand
CTGCACTTTGAAATTCACCGGCAGCACAATTGTTGAGATAATGAATAAAAGCTGAAAAAGTGACTCGCTCTCTTTGCTTTCAGTTTCGCTGCTCGCTAATGCAGCATAAGCTAAAACTGTAACTTGACTCTCAGTCCTTATAAAAGTTTTTTTCTTCTCTTTTTTTTTTTTTTTTTTTTTTAGTCCTTATAAATTTCTCTGTTTCAATTATCAGCCACAACGTAAGACAGTTAGCTGATTCCTTGGATCCTTTGATCTCTTCCCCTAACTGTTCCTTTATAGCATCCCGTATGGACACCTCAAAGGCGGCTTGAGCAGTAGGGACCAGCATCTTCGCTCTTGCCCATTCCGACAACCCTTTAAGGGCTGTTTCATCATAAATAGGCTCTCTTAGAGAGATCATAAATTGGAGGAGCGTTTCCATTGCGTCTTCCTCTTCAGACACCATGGGCCCCGATTTCTCCTCCCACAGCTGACTCACCTGGCCAAGGCGAGATTTCTCTGTACCACGCGCGTGGCTTTACATTCGTGGCGCCGGGGTAAACGCCACCTCCAATGGCTGCTTCCCTCGCCTCCTTCCGTTCGCCTCACGTCCCGCAGAACTCGATGAAGTAGGAGTCCCTGTCCCATCGGGCACCAGTTATCGAGGGAGGGGCATAAACATAAGACTCACAGACCAATATGGTCAGACATATGTTCCCTTTATTATTTAATTAAGTCAACTTTTATACAGTTTAGATTGTTTTGGGCACATGCTTACAACAAGGTGATTGGATAGCTCAGTCTGTACACGCGTCTCATGTCTCCAATTCATTGGACCTGATGTTCTGTCCACGCGACCTGAAGTCATTCTTGGCATGTAGAGGCCTTCCTAATTAGGGGATTCCGAAATCTGCAGATGTACCTTTATCTCTAATTTCTCAAGGCTTTCTTGCTATAAACATACTATATTCTCAAACTTTATAACTAGACACACAGCTAACAAGTATAAACATTGCATATTTTCACACAGTCTATAAGTATAAACATTACAGCATGCAGCCATGTCAAGCAAGGCCTACAGAAATGCAATAGGAATTGTTCACACAATTTGAATCCTGCAACAGCTCCTCTCTCTCTCTGCTGCAGGCTGCATTTTAGGACTTCCATCAAGTAGGAGTCCACTGCCTCCTCCTAGGAGGGGTCTCAGAGGGCTTTGGGGGACTTTGATTCGGTTCTTACACCCAAAACTGTCTCTGTAGAGCTTACTTCAATCTCCCTCTCTCTCTCTCTCTCTCTCTCTCCATTAGACAGTTCAACCCCATCCGTGCGCCAAAGGCTCCTTTGTGATGTCACGGCCTATCCTCTCCATTCCGGAATGGGCCTCGGCAACCAAACAACCAACGTCCTACAACCCCAAAGTCAAGCCCCACCTGTGTGCCATGGGCCCCATTGGGATGTCACGGACTATCCTCTCCATTCCAGAATAGCCCCTGGTGACCAAAGAACCAACAGCCCACAGCAGCACAGTGCAGACCCAGCCATGTGCTTTGGGCCCTTTTGTAATGTCACGAACTATCCTCTCCACTCCACAATGGTCCCCTGTTGTAGTTTCACCTTGGCTGAATGCCAGGTGTCCATCTAGACTATGTTAACCAACACCACCTCGGAGGGAAAGGGAAGAGAGAGGAAAAAAAAGAAACCATAAAAAACCAGGTTTACTTTGGAAAGACAGTTTACATATACACTGAGAAGGAAAATAACACTAAAAGCACGACACACACACACAGGGAAAAAGAAACTAACTGTAAAAGTCTCCCTCCCCACGAGAAGCAAGGGGAAGCGGCTGTCTACAGGGCAGCTATCCCCGAAGAGAGAGAGCAAGCTGCTTCCTCCTT
Source organism: Neopelma chrysocephalum (assembly GCF_003984885.1). Lineage (NCBI taxonomy): Eukaryota > Metazoa > Chordata > Aves > Passeriformes > Pipridae > Neopelma > Neopelma chrysocephalum. The sequence goes on along the minus strand of NW_020924129.1, from coordinate 5,919 downwards.
GCTCTCTTATATCTGAGCTGACGTAACAGGGTATGGAATATCTGTTTGGTCAAAATAAATCAGCTGACTTACCCTAGGTTCTCTCCCAGGAAAAGGAAATGTTATTTAGGTTAACAAACCCACTCCAATCTCCACCCCTTTTTCCATACCATTTTATGTCACACCCATATCCCATATTCGCCTGTATCCTGCGCTTATACAGGTCTTGTCTTCTAAGGTTATCTTATTGTTGAACACCAGCATCAGCTTAGTTTGGGTCTTCCTCTTCTGGTGACTTATTTCCTGTAACATACAACTCAGAATACGAATTAATTTTCCCCCAAAGTTAAACCTCCTTGACGCACACACCGGGTCTCTCCATCTTCTCTCATTATCCACCAAGTATATCCTGGTCCCTGAGCAAAGACAATCCCACCAATGGGTTTGCCTTGGCTCGAGGCAAGGTTAATCCAAACTGCTTTACCTAACATACCTCTCAAGTGAATTCCTGGGACTTTGTCTCCATCCACAATGTGAAGAAATTCTGATTGGGAAGGGCCGGCTCGATTGACGGAGCCTCTGGTGTTGATTAGCCATGTAGCCTTTGCTAGGTGCTGATCCCAATTCTTGAAAGTTACCCCACCCAATGCCTTCAGAGTGGTTTTCAGCAGTCCATTACAGCCAGAAAGCTGTTCTCATTTCCTGATCAGTCCTGCTCTGCTCAGGAAAGGAATCTCAGACAAAAGGTTATTGCAGGTTCATTTCTGTCACTCAAATCCAGTATGAAACTCCCCAGTTAGACTAAGTCTCTGGGACACACAAGATGGGGGCAACTGAAGAAGGAGGGAAAGCAAACATGAGGGTTTTTTTTAAGAAAACATCAAAAGCATAGAAAATAAAAAAATGTACGTAAGGAAAGACCTCATTGTTCATGGGAGTTCTGGCACACAGTGGGAGCATCATTTGGCAAACAATATTCTACAATTCAACATCATGGACTGTTCTGACCCAAAAATCAAATCCCCTTGAGGTACACAGAGTGTTTCCCCATCCCTCTGCATCATCCACCAACTGCACCCAAGTCCTTGAGCAGAAACAATCCCATGGGTGGGTTTGCCTTTGCTTAAGGCAGGACTAATCCAGACTGTCTCCCCAACATATTCCTCATATGGACCATAGGAATCTTATCCCCTTCAATGGTACGGAGAGGTTCTTTTTGGGTAGGGCCAGTTCAACTGATAGAGTTAACTAAGTTTGTGTGATGCCTTAAAGCTTTTTGGATATTATTTTTTTAGCTTTCTGTAGATTTTAAAAGTAGTTGTGTAGTAAATGTAGATGTTAATGTAGCTGTATTATATGCCACCCTTTAGCAGAGTAGTTTACACAGACCCAACCCTATTACCCATTTGATATCAAACTTTCTAAATTCCTTTAGTGTGTTTAGACTTCTTTTCAAGGTCGAATTGTAGAAAAACACCTCTATTGAACAACATGGCACCCTAGGCCTGGACAACAAGATCCCACAAGAGACAAAGCAACCTTCAAGCCCAGAACTTTGGAGGCGCTCCAAGGACTGTACGTGCTGTGAAGAAGATAAAGAGGAGGAAGAAGGGGTCCCAAAGCCCCCAAATCCAATTCCCCAAGGGGCGTGTCGGGGGCAGAACTGGGCAGAACCGGGGGGTGGAGAGTTCTGGCATTGGAGGGACCATCTTCTGAAACTGTAGAACCATTGCCTGGGAGGGCGCGCGTCGTGTGTGTTCCCCTGGGCCTGTGGGCCTGATTAAAGGACCTGCTCTTTTGAGCTGATCTTATCCACTGAATTGGCCTGGAGCTTTCTCTCTTGAGCTTACAGGATTAACTAACTAGGTGGCTTTTGCTAAATGCACATCCCAAGGTTTGAAGGTCCCACTGCCCATTGCTTTCAAGGCGGTTTTGAACAGTCCATTCTACCATTCAACTTTCCCAGAGGCTGGTGCATGACAGGGAATATGATCCATCCACTCCATGCTGAGCTCTCTGGTCCAGGTGTCCACAAGGTTGTTTTTGGAAAGAGTCCTGCTGTCCTACTCCAGTGTTTCTGGAGGGCTGTGTCTCCCCAGGACTTGCTTTTCCAGGCCCAGGATGGGGTTCTGGGCAGTGGTGGGAGGCACAGGGGGTGTCTCCTGCCATCCAGGGGTTGTGTCCACCATTGTCAGCACGTAGAGCTTGCCTTGGTGGGTTTGGGGAGTGTGCTGGGATCAATCTGCCAGGCCTGCCCACATCTCTATTTCAGCAATCATTCCCCACCCCACAGGGGCTTTACCCTCTTGGCCTCTTTGATGGCAGCACATGGTTCCCAGTTCTGGAGAACCTGGCAGTTGGTGTCCGTGGTTAAATGCAGCCCTGGATCACAAGCCCAGCTGGATGTTGCACCTCTTCCCTGAGGACCTGAGGTGTCCTGGGCCCAGCGAGCCAGGAATAATTCACCCTTGTGTTGCCAGTCCAGCTCTACCTGAGACACTTTCATCTGGTCAGTCCCATCCCCCTGTCCATTGCTGGATGTCACTCAGGAGCCCAACTCTTGGCTACCTGTGCATCTCCAGGATGGACTTTCACAGCCAACCTCTCTGCCTGGGTGGCAGCAGGGCCAACCCTGATAAGGCCTAAAATGCCATCAGAGAATGCCAACAGTGCCAGCTCTCATGCAAGCTGTCTGTGAGATCTGAGAGTTGGCACCATGGGAATGGTTTTGGTGTTGGATGATGCTCAAACCAACCTGGTTCACCCAACTCCAAACACACATCCTGCTTTTGGAAGTTGGATGGGACAGAGAAGCTGGTAACTGGCCTGTCCATTTGTGAGGAGCAGTCAATCCCTTCCTACTATAGAAGTCCAGTCCCCTTTCATCCAGGCAGGTTCTTCTAACATAGCCCTTCTTGGGGTCTATGTGTGGAGATTCCTGCCTTGGGTGGGGACGCCCTCCAAGGACACTCCTCAAGGTTGAGCAAAAGAAATCTCCCTACAACCGTTGATCTGGGTGAGTTACATCAGATCTCTACTTAATAATTATTTCTTTTGGCTAGCTTTAATAGAATTGTTTCAATAATTGCTTCAATATAGTGCACTATCCTATCTGTACTACTAGTAGTTTTAGTCTTTATACCATCTAGTAAATAATTCTGATTAAGATCTTTGGTCTGATCATTTGTAAGAATAAAGGATTCATTTTATAGAAATATTCTCATTTGACCAATCATTAAAACCTGTGGGACAAAAGTGGCTCAATCACACTTCTGTAATTCCTTCAATTTAATTTGTTAAAAAATCTGAGGCAAAGATTGGATCCCTTATTCCTTGAGGCTCCACAGTGGGACAATGGCTCCTTGATTCCATGAGGTTGCACTGTTTCCCAGCGTTCTTGGGCTCCATCAGGCCCTGCAGTGTGACAATGGCCCACTGTTTCCATTATTTTCCCCAGTGTCACAATGGACCCTTGATTCCATGAGGTTCCCCAGTGTCACAATGTTCCCTTTGACTCCAGAAGGCCTTGCAGAATCATAATGGCCCCTGGATTCTGTGAGGTTCCACAGTGTCACAATGGACCCTTGATTCCATGAGATGCCGCAATGTCCCATTGGTTCCCTTTGGTTCCAAAAGGTTCTGTGATGTCACACTGGCCCCTTGATTCCCTGACATTCCACCAAGTCCTGGGGTCCTTTTGACTCCATGAGGTTCCACAGTGTTTCATGTTCCCTTTTTGGTTCCAGGAGGCCCCAGTGTATTCCATGTCCCAGGGTTCCTTTGGTTCCATGGGATTCCACAGTGCCAAAACTCCCTGCTTTTTATCCTTCCAACATTTGTGGGCCCATTCTATCCCTGCCTGGGATGGAGCACCATTGTGTTTCTGCAGGAATGGATCCATGGCCATCCTGCCACTGCACCAATTGAATGCTGGAGAAACGTCACTCCAGGCCCGACACTGGATGCAGGAACAGTCTGGGAACTACAGGCCTGCTGCCATTCAGCAGAGCCAGGCGGGGTCACAAAGAGCACAAGTGATTGACTGCAACCCCTGCAGTTCTCTGGCATTGCTGGGGACAAATGCAGAAACTCCCAGGAGCTCTGCAGAGCCCTGACAGTGCCACTGCAACCCCAAGCTGCATTGCCCGGGTCAACACTCAGCACAGCCAAGGCCACAACCCTTCCTGAAAGGTGTCCCTTGTGGGCAGGGCCAGGGGGACAAACCCCTCCATCTGTCCCTGCACATGTTGTGTCCAATTCTCATCCCCCACTTAGGGACAAAGTCAGGCTACATGGGGTGTTTAGCTTTGCATTTGCTTCACTCTTTTGTGCTTCCAACACACACGCCCCCCAGTCTGGGCAGAGTCTGGCCCCCCAAAGAACACAAGACCTGACTAGTTGTGGCTCCCGCTGCAGTGGCTGCAACTTGGGCCACAATCTGTGCCAGGAGTAGAGAGGTCCCTCCCCACAGAAACTTCTTGGCAATGGAGTTCTTAAGAAAACGGGACAGGCTGTGGGGATCACTGGCAGGGCACAGCCTGGGACGTGTCTTGACCAGCCTCCTGTTTAACATGACCAGATTTTTCATCCCCTTTTCTCTCTCTTTTCTCGTGCTTGTTCCTCCACAAACCACTGGGATCCTGCCCTTGCTTTGTTTCTTTCCTAGACATCCCAGGACAAGTCTTGCCCAGTCCCCAAATCCCCTTTCTGGCTCCCCATCATGAGTCTCAGAGCCTGAGGCCAAATCCCCCATCCTCAGCTGCAAGGTCACCCTGAGAGGTTCTGCCATTGACCCAACTGCTTAAAGTTTCCTACAGATACCTTGGGAGTTCCTTGGAATTAATTTTTTACCTTTTGGGCTTAGAAGGGTTTCTCCAAAACATGGCAATTCATGTCCTCAACAGGGAAATCCTTTGGAGAAGGAGTTTGGGACTTGAGACTCAAAAGAATCACAGAATGATTTGGCTTGGAAGGGAGCTAAAAGCTCATCTGGTCCAAGTCCCTGGATGTGGGCAGTGACATCTTTTACTCATTGAGGTTACTCAAACTTCCTGTCCTTGGACAAATGCAGGGATGGGGCATCCACTTCTCTGGAAACCTCTTCCAGTTCTTGCTGCCCTTACTGTTAAATATTTCCTCCTATTATCCAATAAAAAACTCTTTCAATTCAAAGCCAGTGCTCCATGTTCTGCCACTACAGGCCTTGGTAAAAAGTATCACTGAGATTTCCTTAGACTATGAGCATGATATTTTCATCTGCAAAAATATTAGTGAGTTCCCAGAGATCTCCCAAGATGGGGTTTAAAGGTCTCAAGCACATAAGCACTAGAGAGGGGCTAAGGAGCTGTGGCCTCAATGGTGTGGAGACTGAGGACAGCACAGGACAGCCCTCAGAGTGCTTGAAGGGAGGATTTAGAGATGGTGAATCCTTTTCTCATAGCAGAAAAGAGCATGAGAAAGAAAGAATTAATGCCAAGTGCAGCTGGGGAGGTCCTGAGTGGACATGAGGAAAAAGGAATTTCACTCCATGGAAAACACTGTGCTGCAACACGTCACCCAGGAGGAGTCTGGATGAGCCCAAGGCTTTGTGTGTGCAGGAAGAGCCAGGGAGGACGCAGAGATGTCAGTGCAGGAAGGTGCCAGCCAGGTGGGGCAGCCGGGGGGATGCCGACAGCCTGCGGGGAAAGGGGCAGGGCATGGACACCGTAGGACAGCCTGGGCTGGAGAGGAGAGAGGGATGGGGAGAAGCTGAAAGGCCCTGACAGAGCCACCTTCTGCAGGCCTTTGGCCATGGCTGCTGTCTGTGCCCCTGATGCCAGGAGGAGACAAGTGCCCCTTGCAGCCCTGGGGCCTCATGGCCTCCTTGTCCCTGCTCAGCAGCCTGGCAGGTGCCACCCCATGGTCCTGCCCTTGGCATTGCACATCCCACATCCCAGTGCC
>NW_020924128.1:0-4342 GCF_003984885.1 Neopelma chrysocephalum | reverse complement strand
GGGTTGTCTCTGGAAGAGGAAACTCCAGTCGCTCCCAAAACGTGGCTCTGCCTGGGTGCTGCCCAAATTTAAAGCACACAAATAAAATCAGGGCTGAAGCACACGAGCCAACGCAATGTCAGGCATGAGACAGGACTTAGTCAAGAGTAAATGAGTGTATAAGCTGTGGATCCTCCTAAGTGAGGGCTTGGGTGGGTGCCAGGCCGGGCTGCTCCCACCCTGGGCGGCAGGTCCTGGCCTGCATCCCTCACAATTCCCTGTCCAGCTGCTGGATCATCCCCAGGAACCTCACAGGGAGCAGGCAGAGGTGCCTCTGCTTGGCTGGTTCGTGGGATGATGAACCCAGGAGCTGGATTTGGATGATCCTTGGGAGTCTCTTCCAGCTCAGGATATGAAGGATATGAAGGTACCTTCCAGGACCTGAAGGGAGCCACAGGAAACACGGAGAGAGACTTTGGACAAGGGCCCGGAGGGACAGGGCAAGGGGGAATGGCTTCCCACTGCCAGAGGGCAGGGTTAGATGGGATCTTGGGAAGAAATTCCTCCCTGGGAAGGTGGGGAGGCCCTGCCACAAGTTTCCCAGAAAAGCTGTGGCTGCCACTGGATCCCTGGAAGTGTCCAAGGCCAGGTTGGGGCAACCTGGGCTAGTGGAAGGTGTCCCTGCCCATGGCAGGGGGTGGAACTGGATGATCTTTAAGGTCCTTCCAACCCAAACCATTCCATGATTCCACGATACTCTATGATTCCACAAAACCCACTCCCTGCTCCACCAGCAGCCTCAGAGATCCTTCCAGCAGATCCACTTGGATCCAAACAGCCCAAAAAAGGGAGCAAGGAGGATTTTTGCCTGGTGGAAACCCGTCTTTGCCGTGCAGAACACCCTCAGAGACCCCAATTCCCTGTCTCCCCGAGCTGCTCCCAGTGTCCCGGAGCAGGACACACTCAAGTGTGTCCCCTCCTCTGCGAGCCCCGGGGAGAGTTGGGAGAGACACCCGGGGTTTTGCAGAGGTTGCATAATCCCCGCGGTGCCCCCGGGATGCTGCTGCCCTTCACTGTTTATTTGCTTAGCAGCAATTAGAGCAGCCGTAATTACAATCAGCGCTTCGTTTACATAAAGAATCCGCTCCGCTTTGGGCTTCTGGGCGCCCTCAGCTCCGCGAGCCACGCGCCAAGACAAACCTCGGGAAGCGAGGCTGAAACCTCGGGAGGGCAAAAAAACACCTAACGTGACACCACGTCCAGGGGAATGGAAAATGGGAGAGAGAAGGAGGGAGAGCGCCCTCCCCTTCCACCTCCACCCCCTCCCTTCCCGAGCCGACTCGGCTCAGGTTTCCCTCTGGATGGGGAAAACTGGGAGCGCTGGGATGTTTACAGGCGCTGTCAAGGGGACAGGAGGGCCACACCGCACCTTTTAATTGGGATTTAAGAGCCAAACAGCTCCGTCCCAGCAATTAGCGGGTTTGCAAAGGTGGGAGCATCGCTCCTCTGTCAGCAAATCCCGAACAGGTTTCTGCGGGATCGAGGGTTTGGGCAGGGTGAAAACTCACCTTTTACGAGTGTGTTGCAGCATCTAAAGCTTGGAAAGAAAAAAAAAAAAAAAAGTCCAGCAGCTCATCCTGAGTTTTCTTCCCTCCCTGCAGCGAGCTGGTTTGGCTTTACTCCTGAGAAATCAAAGGAAAGGCTGTAAGTATTAGGTTGATTTTCTAAACAATTCCCCTCTGAGCTTTTAAATAAGACCCAGGTTTTCGAGTAAGGGCAGCACAAGGCTGCTGAAAACAGCAGCGAGGGGAAAAAAAAAAACCAAAACCAACCCACTTTTCATCCATGAAAACACTCGGATGAAAATATTTACATTTTCTTCCTCCTCGGTTGGGAAAAGAGAAGAAGTTTTGCGTTTGGGAAAGCAGCTCCTCTGAAACTTCAGCGGGGAAAAAAAAAAACAAAGCAAAAGTTGATTGATCTCTTCCAAACTTCAGTAGGTGAGAGGAAGCCAGTAATTAAAAAATTTTGAGGTTAAAATGAGGTGGTTTGAGGAGCATTTGGGGAGAAAAGCAGCTCTTTTGGGGGGGTTTGCACTGAATCCCTCATCCCATTAATTCTTGCCCTCATGTCAGATTAAAAAATGGTCTGATTTTTTGGGCAGATCTAGGAAAGACAGGAGCACGTGGACTAATTATTACCTGGGCTAATTATTATTCTTATTACTGATGAGGGCTAAACCTTCAGCCCTCTCTCTTCTTTCCCTCCCCCAGGTTTCCCAGATATTTTGAGCTTTTCCCCAACTTCAAATTCCTTGTGCCACTCCAAGGACCTTCACCCCTTCCAGCATTCCCACCTCATCCTGCTGCCCTGCCTGGGCACAGAGGGGGTGGGAGGCTGGAAAAGGCTCTTCTCCATCCCGTCCTGCCAAACTCTCCTCGCTTCCCTCTGCCATTTCGGCACCAGGAGGGTGAGACAGGTCCCTGCTGCCTTTTATCCATGCCCTGGATCCTGGGAGCTCTTTGGTTTTCCTGCTTCAGCAGGCAGAAATTCGGGGTTTATTTTTCCCAGGGCTTTTTTTTAGGGATGTCAATAGGATCAAGGAGGCAGGAGGTCTCAAGGGAGAGGATGTCTCTGAGTGCCTGCCTCAGGAGAGCACTTGTCTGGGCTTCCTGGTTGCTGGGCCCTGCTCCCTGGGATCTGCTCTGCATCCAGAGGGGTGATGACAGGCTGTGCCTCACTCCTGGCAGCCACAGCAGTGAGGGGGATTCACTCTGAGCTCAGGGGAGGTGAAGGTGGTTGCTCAGAATCCCAGAATCCCAGACTGGTTTGGGTTGGAAGGGACCTTAAAGTTCATCTCATTCCATGGGCAGGGAAACTTCCACTAGCCCAGGTTGCTCCAGCCTGGCCTGGGACACTCCCAGGGATCCAGGGGCAGCCACAGCTTCTCTGGGCAACCTGTGCCAGGGCCTCCCCACCCTCACAGGGAGGAATTTATTCCCAATATCCCATTTAAACCCACTCTCTGGCAGTTGGAAACCATTCCCCCTCTCCTGTCACTCCACGCTCCTGTAAAAAGTCCCCAAAAATGTTTGCCTACAAGTCACATGATTTGTGTTTTAAGGGAGGACATTCCGAAATCCCACTTCTCCTCCCTCTCCAGAGACACCTTCTCTGCCCCAGGAGATGCCCTTCCTGACCCAAACCCCTGATGTGCTCACTGCCCTCTGAGCATGGACCAGCACCTGAGTCCAACAGGAGTTACTGGAGAGCTGGAATGGATCAGCCATGGGATAACAGCTCTTTTATGAGCTGTTCCCATCCCAGAGATGCCATAATTCCCTTGGAGGCAGCCGGTGTGCGTGCGAGGCAGAGGGGTGCCCATGGATGAGGTGCAGGAAGCAATCCCAGGTGATGAGCCACTCCAAGGTTTTGGTTTCGTTGATTATGTGTCACCCTCAAGGCAACAACGTCTGGGAAATAACCCAGCTCATCATCCCTGGAGTTCTCAACCACCAAAACCAGTCAGTGGTGGCGATTGGAGCTGGTTTGGGAAAGGGTTGGAGTCAGGCAAGGATGGAAAGTGAGGGCTCTGTGAGGGTGGGGAGGCCCTGGCACAGGTTGTCCATGGAAACTGTGGCTCTCCCATCCCTGGAAGTGTCCAAGGCCAGGTTGGATGGGGCTTGGAGCAACCTGGGATAGTAGAAGGTGTCCCTGCCCATGGCAAGGGATTGGATCTAGATTATATTTAAGGTCTCTTCTAACCTAAATAATTCCATAATTCTATGATTCCATGACTCCTGCCACAAAAGCCCTGGACTCCCCGGACACCTCGGGGAATTTTGGTGGCCCTACCTGTAGCAGCAGGTGGTTGTTTCCCTTCTGCAAAGTCCCTTCCCAGGGGCAACCAGCCAAAAACATTCACGAATTAAAGCCCTCCCATCCCACGGAATCCTCATCCCGAGGTGTGGTGACACCTGAGGACTCTCAGCCCGGGGTGTCCCACACTGGGGGGACCCTCAGGGCAGCCCAACCCTGTCCCCCAGCTCTGTCCCCTCCTCCCTCCCCCTTTCCTTAGCAGGGATCGTTCCTCGAGGCCAGGAGCCAAAGCTCATCTCCGGAGGATACATTTTTAGACAGTTTACAGATTCTGGCTTCCTGCTTTTAAATATCTCGGGTCCTTTTGTTTTCCATCACCTGCAAAGTAGGTGTGAGAGCAGGCAGTGTCCCCGGGTGACTCTGGGGGTGATCCTGCCCTCAGCAGGCAAATTCCATGGCTTTGGAAGGCGCCAGAAGCCAAACACCCTGCAGGCATCTCAGCCCTGTTTCCCCATTTGGTGGAGAAAAGCCACGTTTTGGGAGC
>NW_020924127.1:0-3047 GCF_003984885.1 Neopelma chrysocephalum | reverse complement strand
GGGTGTAGCAGGACATGTCTGGGGCTGCAGCTGTACCTGGGACAGAGAGCAGGAGAAGCAGAGCAGGGCAGATGGGTGAGAAGCAGCCTCTCACCCCACCACAGGGGACCAAAGGCATGAACTGGAGGCAAGACCTAGAGGTTGTGTTGTGAGACCCACAGGCTTCTCCTTTTCCTCAGAAGAGCCCTGCCAAGAGCAAACAAGGGAGATCCCGGCCTGGCCCAGAGCTCTGGAGACTCCTCAGACAAGCCCCAGCCTTTCCCCACATTGCACCTTCTGCCCCCTTCCCTCACCCATGGCCAGAACCTTCATGGAACAAAGAAGCTGGTATGGCCTGAGAAATCCCCCAGGAAGAGGAGAAGGATGAGAAAAAGCTTCAGACTCACCTTGTTCCCAAGGAGATGGAGGCGAGTGGAGTGGATGAGAGAGTGAGGACAAGGGCCTGCTTTTATACAGCTCCTGCACTGCCCCAGGCCCACAGTCACTGCACAGGGCAGTAATTTTCCAACAGACTCATCTCCAAAGCAAACTATCCCACCTAATGCCACAGGGTGTGTTTTGGTTTCTGTCCCTGCTGCCATTTCATTTCCTCGTTGCTGACAGGCCCATTGGGTCGTGGGGATTCCTGTCATGTCCTGGGATGAGAAGCCCAAGGACTCCTGGTGCGGGAACAAATCCGTACGGGCAGCGATCCAGGCTGAGGTGGAGCCCTGTGGTGTTGGGTACTTCCTCTCTCCCTGAGGGCTGTGTTGGCTCTTGGGACAGCACCTTCTTCCTCCCCCTCTCCTCCCCCCACCAGGCCCTTTGGCTGCACACTTTGCACCCTGACCTGGATGAGGCTCTGGCCCCTTTTCCAGTTCACGCTCTCAGTGCCGTGGCTGCTCCCAGGCTTGGGCGGTGCTGCCAAAGCAGGGCAGGCTGAGGGCAATGGCCTTTGGGGCTGCCTGGAGCTGTGGGTCTGGGCACAGCCCAGTGCTTGAAAATGGTTTTCCAGGGGCCTGGAATGGAGCTGCCCTTGCTGGAGGGGAATTTGCCCCTACACGGGACACAAGCCTGCAGACAGCACGCACTCCTGGCTTGGCCCAACACCAAAAGGCTGAGACAAGGCCAACCCCAAATCAGAGCGTGACTCGCCATGGGCAGGGAGAGTCCATCCCAGGAAATTTGCCTACTGAAGGCATTCCTTTGCCCTCCTGGGATGCGTCCCAGCTGCCTCCATGTCTGCAGGGCAGGAAGAGCATCACTGCTTGGTGTAGTGGGAGAGCTGGGTTTGTACCCAGGGCCCTTCTGAGCACATCCCCTCCCTGAGCATCCCCAGGTCCATTCAGGGTCCTGCCAGGCCTCACTCCCTGTGGAGCTGGGGGAAGTTTCCTTGGCTCCCCAATGGTGCTGGATTTGGTTTCAGGCTGAGGAGGCCCTTGGGGAATGGCAGGGGAGGTTCTTAGGAAGCCCTAATGCCAGGAGGAGATGTACCACCTCTGAACCAGGGAAGGGTCCCAGCCTGTAGGGAGTCGTTTTCTACAACTCTTTCTTTCCCTCCACAGCACATTGATGAGGGCTCCTCACTGCAGCACAGTCTTCTTGGCCCCTTCCAACATCCAAGTCCCTCCCCACAGCTGACCCTACCCCACAGTCAGATCTCCCAGGAGGAGGTCTGTGGGCTCTGGGATCTGCAGTTCTGTCCCCAGCCCATCCTGAGGCAAGAGGTTCTTCCTTTCCAGGTGCAGGACAGTTCCCCCTGCCTGATCTTGTTCTACTGTGGGGAAGATCCAGATGCTCCAAGGACTTTCAGGAGCCTGAATTCCTGACAGGAAGTCCTGATGGTAAAGAATAAGAACAAGAAGCCTTTGAGTATCTCCAGCTTTCCTGTCTCCTGTGCCCTCAGGGAAGGTGCCCTGTTCATCTCTGGGCCTGCCTTTGGCCAAGCCCCCCTTTGCTGATGACCTGCCTGGAGAAGACCTTCTTGTTGCCCTCCATGTGCTTGGCCTGATTCAGTCAGTGCCAGGTGGGCTTTGGCTTTCCTAACCCCAGCCTGGATTCTCAGCCTGTCAAACCTCCTCCCCAGAGCAAAGGGCACCAAGAGGAAGAGCCCTGGAACCACTGGCACAGCCTGGCTGCCTGGAGATGCTGCAGCTCGTGATGTGTGGGGAGAGGGGAGAGAGAGGGAAGAGAGAGAAGCGAGTGACATGTCCCCAAAACACAGCTTTTCGATGCTCTTCTGAACGTGTGCAGTGAGGGACAGACCTGGGCCTCTTCCTGCAAAGGGTGTTGCAAAGAGTTGCTTTTCACTGCCCCAAGCCAACCCCTCCTGCCTGCACAGGACCCTCCAGCACTAAGGAGACAACTTCTGCCTCCGCTGACAGGATTCTGCCTGGGGTATCTTTGGGCTTCCCAGCACAGGACATGAAAGGATCCTGCAAAGCAGGACAGGAATGCCAGAAATGAGGAAATGAAATGGCAGCATAGATGGAAACAAACCCTGAATCTGTGCCACTGCATTGGATAGTTAGCTTTGGAGATGAGTCTGTTGGAAAATTACTGCCCTGGTGCAGTGACTGTGGGCCTGGGGCAGTGCACGAGCTGTATAAAAGCAGGCCCTTGTCCTCACTCTCTCATCCACTCCTCTTGCCTCCATCTCCTTGGGAACAAGGTGAGTCTGGTGACTTTTCTCCTCTCCGGCCTCTTCCTCTTCCTCCTTATGTTTCCCAGTGCTTACCCTTTTGTCCTATGCTGCATTATGGGACTGTTCTCCATGGGAGGTGACACGGGAGAGGTCACATGGAGGGAGGCTGGGGCTTGGCTGAAGTGAGTGATGGTCTCGGCAGGAACCCTCTGGGATTGGTTGCTCTTGATAGGGAGCTTGTGGGCTAAATGTAAGAAAAAACCTGTGGGCATCCCTGCAACACCTCCAGCTCTCGTCTCCATCTTGGTCTGACATGGCTTCCTCATGGTGGGGTGACAGGTTGCTCCTCACCCATCTGCCCTGCTCTACTTTCCCCACCCTCTGTCCCAGGTACAGCTGCAGCCCCAGACATGTCCTGCTACAC
>NW_020924126.1:0-4626 GCF_003984885.1 Neopelma chrysocephalum | reverse complement strand
CCAGCTCCGTTCCCTTCTCTGGACACGCTCCAGCCCCTCAAGGGCCTGTTTGCACTGGAAGAAAGTAACATTTACCTTCAGCTGGCTGTGCCTTGCAACCAATTTTGAGTAGTCAAAACAGATCACAAAAGGTTACATATATTATTCTACCAAATATTGATTCATTTTAGGTACAATCTTCCATTTCATCTCAACTCTAACCAGTCAGGTCTTGCCAGACATGAGCAGTACCACAGCTGTGACATTGGGTTCAGTGTACAGTGTTTTACTAAACACCAGCAGTCTGCCGACCTGTTTGCTGGGGTTTCACAGATGTCAGGTGAGACTGGGTCAATCCAGGGACAGGTTTACTCATTCTCTTGGTAGTTTTAGACGCTTTCTGAAGTGAACAACCTACAAGCATTAACACACAAATATCAACAGCCAGTATGTCAGTGAAAGTTACTGTATTAGAGTTCATGTCACTCCTAAAGCACAGAACTGGAGTAATTCCCCATGAACCCACTCAAAATACCAATAACCTCCTGTTACTGGTGGAAACTTAGACAAACCAGTCTGGCTACAATTAAAAGGGAAAACCAGTTAAGAGTAAATAAGTGCTCTTGTATGTTCTTGCATTTACTCAGGAAATGTGCTGCTTGAATTTCATCACCATGTCTAGAAAAATCAACACAAGGCTGACAACAAGCTAATGCCAGACAGTAAAAAGCAGGCAGAGCCAACAAAACATGGGAACTGTTTCACTGAAAGGTTGCTCAGGCATTGGGACAGGCTGCCCAGGGAAGGGGTGCAGTCACTATCCCTGGAAGTGTTCAAAAGGCAGGTGGATGTGGCACCCGGGGTCATGGTTTAGTGGTGAACATGGTGGGGCCAAGATAATGGTTGGACTTGATAATCTTAGAGGTCTTTTCTAACCTTAACAATCCTATATTTGAAAACATGGGACAGCAGCAATGGAGTCAAATATTCACCATGGTAAGTGTGCCTAAGACAAATATTGGGCAGTAAGTTTCTAGTAAATGAAAATCACATCACAAGGGCTCTGCTGAAGAACTGCCAGATACTTTTCCTGTTACTGTCATTAACAAATTTACACGGGAACAAAGTAAATGTGAAGCCAATGACAGAGCCAAAACTCTAACCTAGTTTTCAGATTTTTCAAGTGCAGATGTCTGACCAATTGCAGAGACCCCCATTTCAGAGATATAAAATATTTCTGACTGTTGCCAGACAGTTCAGTTTGCTGTACACATTTCATAATCAAAGGCATCTCTCAGAAAATGGTCAATGAAAGAAATGCTGTCACTCACTTGCTTTCTCTGCCCTATTTTCTCTCGGTTTGTGGCTCTGAAGGTTGATGGTCTCACAGTCCTACGTGTCTGATGTAAGAGCTCTTTTTCTTTCCACTTCTTCCACATACACTGGAGCTGTGACTCTACTATTTTCTACATAGGTTTCCCTTTTCCTCTTATGACACAAAGAAGTTGATCTAGTAGGAGATGAATTTACTTTGTCGTGTGACACTTATTTTCAGCTGAAATGGGACCTGTTCAGATATTTCTGCTTCTGTACAGTCCCCACATCAGCACATTCTATTATTGCTTTATTAAGGCATTTTTTAGATTTTGGCTGGCAGGTTTCTGCTCTTGTTTCTTCAGTAGCACCAGGGTTACTTTTTATGACAGTGGCAGAAAGAATTGGACGTTTTCTCGTTTGTTCTCTCCGAGAAGAATTCCCAGTCTGAGGTTCCTCTGCAGAACGAGAACTGCAGGGATTTTCTTTGGGTTTATCATCATGAAGTGATGTTACATTATGCATCTCAAAGACTTCATGTAAGTTGTGTTCTGTGCAAACAGGAGTTTCTGTCTCTATATCTCCATCCTTTCTCCATTTTGAGGGGAAAAATCTCTTCACCACATAAGTCCCTGTGGTAGATGATATTAATGCTGCCTCAGGTTTAGGAGTCTTTGATTGCTTATCTGACAAACTGTCTTTCACACATTGCTCAGGTGACAGAATTGTAAAAGTCTGCTCCATTGTGTCTATATCCATTGCTAATTGCCATTTACACAAGCATCTGGACTGAAAATTCTCCTTGTACTTAAAGCAGGTGCAGATGCTGAGTGCCCTGGAGTGCAAACTGCTAAGAGTGCACAATTAAGAACTTCTGCACTGTCTGAAATTGGTAGTTGTGTCAATCCAGCAGAACTGGAGACACTTTCAGATTGCAATTCGTCGTGCTCATCAACACATCTCTTGACATTATGAAATGTTTTATCAACGTTTTTTATTTCTGAAGTACTCTTTTTAACTTTTATTGCAGCAGAGGTTTCTGAAGAGATTTTCAATTTACCCCAAAGACTCCTCTGAAAAAGAACCATAAATAAAAGTCAGCGTGCTGACTTCCTAAATACTTCTGTGTAAAAGAGAACATTACTAGCATATTTATTCAAAGTTTAAAAATACTATAAAAAGAATACTTAATACAATATGTTATTTCCAGGCTTGAAAACAGTCTATTTGGTCAGGTGTTAGTTTTATTCTCTAAGCTGTAATGCATCAGCACCTACTTTCCCATTCAGTGAAAAAACCCTGAGAACTGTGGGCATTTCCACAGACAGCATTATTTAACAATTTTTAATTCTCCTTCGCTGAATTTTCTAGTAATAAAAACAATATCTGTGTCAGCTATGCCAAAGTCACAGAATTAAGACACCATAAACTCCCCTTTTTCTTTGGGGGCTGCTCAGCAGCACCGAGGAGCACAGCTTGGTGTTTTACAGTGCCATTAACAACAAAAGTTCCCAGCTCTCTGACTTTTCCTTCTTCTAATGGTGTCCATGGCACAGAAACAAAGATTCTTTGTCCTGACTATCAGAGAAAAAGAAATGTTCAATCCCTGGCATTTAGGGACACTTCCATGACATCAAAGATCAAGTAATCAAAGGAGGAGCAGTCTATAGAAGTAACATCTATTTGACAACGTGAAATGATACGCAACTGTTCAACGTTTAAATATCAGTTTTCCCCTCTGACATGTAAATTTAAGCAATCACTATCAAAAATGTCGTATAACTAAAAGGACACGTGCCTCTTAATGAAACTACAGTGGAGAACAAGCAAGAATATGTATAAATATAACACATAGAAAGGACAAGATTGGAGTAAAGGTAAGTAGAAGAAACTACATAATTTTTTGCATATATTAAGCAAATAAGTCTTCTAGAGTAATTCTGAGAGAATTATAGTGGGACTAATAATCAGAGGTTAATTTACAAAATATTTTAAAATCCAACACTCAAAACTTGAACTGTTACAGGAATCGCCCTGATCCGTGAATTTACACCAAGACCAAAGTCAGATTCCTCAGTTATGTTCCACAGAAATGAGAACTTCAATGGAAAACAGAAATTACAATCTATACAGGGTTTTGATTAAATAAGCAGAATTTATCTATTTCTCAAATGCTTTAATTTCTTTTTTTGTTGCATTTATTCATGTAACACTTGCAAAAACCTTGGAAACCCATCCAGAACACCAAACATGCACTGATTTCACAGACAGATGGAGTTGAGACATAAAATACAGAAGAAACTCTTATGGTGGCTTTTTTATTAAAACCAGCTAAAATGGGTGCAAGGCAAACATTGTCCACATTCCTGAATTTTCTTCATATCTTCAGTCACACATGTTCACAGGCAGAGCCTTAAGGACACCCATATTTAAGTGTCATAGGATAGAATACAAAGTAGCTGGATTGGATATTTTAATATTCTTAATTATCATTCTTAATATTTTAACAACTATTTAAAATATTGCATATTATTATATTTATATATTGCATATTATATATTTAAAATTTGCACGTTATTATGTTTTAAATGGTTTTATAGGTCCCTCAAAGAATTTTTTTTCTACTTTCTGGTTTATCTTGTTCCTCAAGCCTTGTCCTTTAGAGGCTCCTTCCCTGTGAAAGGAGACATGGGGACTTATTTTCCTCTTTTAACACACCTCAGATATGTCAGTTGTCCTCTCTTACACTTGAAATAAAGTTGTACAAGATTCTGCTCCAAAATGCTTCTGTTTACAGTAAAATCCAACATCATCCCCAGGGTAAAATAAATCTGATTTAAATAGAAACCTTGCAGCAGCACATGATTTTTCTCCATTTCATTTTTGGACAAAGGAAGGGAGATGAAGACAGACTTTTTTAGTAGCAATAAGACAGAAGGGAATGGGGTAATTTTAATTTAAAGGTAATTTTAAATTCAATTCAATTCAATTCAATTCAATTAATTTTAAACTAAATTCAGCCTGGACATTTTTCCAATGAAGGTTGTAAAACACTGGATCAGCTTTGCCAGAGAGGTGGAAACATCCAGTGTCAGGCTGGACAGGACTCTGAGCAACCTGATCCAGCTGAAGATATCCAAGATATCCAAGATATCCCTGTTTTTTGGACTTTAGGGGGTGGCCTTTACAGGTCACTTCCCAAATGTTCTGAGTCTATGAATTACATCAAGAAATAGGAGCTGATTTATCTTCTCACACCCACCTACACAAACTGGTGGCAAAGTCCACTGCCCTTCAGAACAGTTGATTCTCTCAGATCCTTCCAAAAAATGA
>NW_020924125.1:4985-7641 GCF_003984885.1 Neopelma chrysocephalum | reverse complement strand
AACGACAGCCCTTTCTGCCCAGAAGGAGGGGCCTGACCCTCAGGATCTCGCCTGCTATTTTGCGCCACGATCGGCTCTACGCGAGCAGCCGGGGCTCCCGGTCCTGGTGCCTTCGGTCTGGAAGGAATCCTTGACCGTATGCAATTTTAGCCCCCTGTCGGCCGGCGCACCGGCACACGAGCGACGGCCCTTTTTTCCCAGAAGGAGGGGCCTGACCCTCCGGCTCTAACCTGGTATTTGTGCACGGCGATCGGCTCTACGTGCTCAGCCAGGGCTCCCGGTCCTGGCGCCTTCGGTCTGGAAGGAATCCTCGACCGTATGCAATTTTAGCCCCCGGCCGGCCGGCGCACCGGCACACGAACGACGGCCCTTTTTGCCCAGAAGGAGGGGCCTGACCCTCCGGCTCTCGCATGCCCCTTGTGCGACGCGATAGGCTCTACGCGCGCAGCCGGGGCTCCCTTTCCTGGTGCCTTCGGTCTGGAAGGAATCCTCGACCGTATGCAATTTTCGCCCCCGGCTGGCCGGCGTACCGGCCCACGAACGGCGGCCCTTTTTGCCCAGAAGGAGGGGCCTGACCCTCCGGCTCTCGCCTGCCCCTTGTGTACGGAAAACGGCCCTACGCGCGCAGCCGGGGCTCCCGGTCCTTGCGCCTTCGGTCTGGAAGGAATCCTCGACCGTATGCAATTTTAGCCCCCGGCAGTCCGTCTCACCGCCACACGAACGACGGCCCTTTTTTCCCAGAAGGAGGGGCCTGACCCTCCGGCTCTTGCCTGCTATTTGTGCGCCGCAATCGGCCGTACGCGCGCAGCCGGGGCTCCCGGTCCTGGCGCCTTCGGTCTGGAAGGAATCCTCGACCGTATGCAATTTTTGCCCTGGCCGGCCGGCACAGTGGCACACGAACGACGGCCCTTTTTGCCCAGAAGGAGGGGCCTGACCTCTGGCTCTCGTCTGCTATTTGTGCGACGCGATCGGCTCTACACGCGCAGCCGGGGCCCCCGGTTCTGGCGCCTTCGGTCTGGAAGGACTCCTCGACCGTATGCAATTTTAGACCCCGGCCGGCCGGCGCAGTGGCACACAAACGACGGCTCTTTTTGCCCAGAAGGAGAGGCCTGACCCTCCGGCTCTCGCCTGCTATTTGTGCGCAGCGATCGGCTCTATGCGCGCTGTTGGGGCTCCCGGTCCTGGCGCCTTCGGTCTGGAAGGAATCCTCGACCATATGCAATTTTAGCTCCCGGTCGGAAGCGCACAGGCACATGAACGACGGCCTTTTTTGCCCAGAAGGAGGGGCCTGACCCTCCGGCTCTCGCCTGCTATTTTTGCGCCGTGATCGGCTCTACGCGCGCAGCCGGGGCTCCCGGTCATGGCACCTTCGGTCTGGAAGGAATCCTCGACCGTATGCACTTTTAGCCCCGGGTCAGCCGGCGCGCGGTCCCACGAACGACGGCCCTTTTTGCCCAGAAGGGGGAGCCTGACCCTCCGGCTCTCATCTGCCCCTTGTGTACGGCTAAAAGCTCTACGCGTGCAGCCGGGGCTCCCGGTCCTGGCGCCTTCGGTCTGGAAGGAATCCTAAACCGTATGCAATTTTAGACCCCGGCCGGCCGGCGCACCGTCCCATGAACGACGGCCCTTTTTGCCCAGAAGGAGGGGCCTGACCATTTGGCTCTCGCCTGCCCCTTGTGTACGGCTAACGGCTCTACGCGCGCAGCCGGGGCTCCCGGTCCTGGTGCCTTCGGTCTGGAAGGAATCCTTGACCGTATGCAATTTTAGACCACGGCCGACCGGCGCACCGGCACACGAACGACGGCCCTTTTTTGCCCAGAAGGAGGGGCCTGACCCTCTGGCTCTCGCCTGCTACTTGTGCGCCTTGATCGGCTGTATGCTTGATGCCGGGGCTCCAGGTCCTTGCGCCTTCGGTCTGGAAGGAATCTTCGACCGTATGCAATTTTAGGCCCCGGCCGCCCGTCTCACCGCCATACGAACGACGGCCCTTTTTGCCCAGAAGGAGGGGCCTGACCCTCCGGCTCTCGCCTGCTACTGTGCGCTGCGATCGGCTCTGCGCGCGAAGCCGTGGCTCCCGGTCCTGGTGCCTTCGTTCTGGAAGGAATCCTCGACCGTATGCAATTTTAGCCCCCGGCCGGCGGCTCACCAGCCAGCGAACGACAGCCCTTTTTGCCCAGAAGGAGGGGCCTGACCCTCCGGCTCTCGCCTGCTTTTTGTGCGCTGCGAGCGGGTCTATGCGCGCAGTTGGGGCTCCCGGTCCTGGCGCCTTCGGTCTGGAAGGAATTCTCGACCGTATGCAATTTTTGCCACCGACCGGCCAGCGCGCCGGCACACGAACGACGGCCCTTTTTGCCCAGAAGGAGGGGCCTGACCCTCAGGCTCTCGCCAGCAATTTGTGCGCCGCGAGCGGCTCTACGCGCGCAGCCAGGGCTCCCGGTCCTGGCGCCTTCGGTCTGGAAGGAATCCTCGACCGTATGCAATTTTAGCCCCCGGCCGGCCGGCTCACCGGCCAGCGAACGACGGCTTTTTTTGCCCAGAAGAAGGGGCCTGACCCTCCGGCTCTCGCCTGCTATTTGTGCGCCGCGATCGGCTCTATGCGCGCAGTTGGAGCTCCCGGTCCTGGCGCCTTCGGTCTGGAAGGAATCCTCGACCGTAT
>NW_020924125.1:0-4885 GCF_003984885.1 Neopelma chrysocephalum | reverse complement strand
CAGAAGGAGGGGCCTGACCCTCCGGCTCTCGCCTGCTATTTGTGCACCGCGATTGGTTCTACGCTAGCAGCCGGGGCTCCCGGCCCTGGCGCCTTTGGTCTAGAAGGAATCCTCGACCGTATGCAATTTTAGCCCCCGGCCGGCCAGAGCACCGGCACACGAGCGACGGCCCTTTTTGCCCAGAAGGAGGGGCCTGACCCTCCGGCTCTCGCCTGCTATTTTTGCGCCGTGATCGGCTCTATTCTCGCTGCCGGGGCTCCCGGTCCTGGCGCCTTCGGTCTGGAAGGAATCCTCGACCGCATGCTATTTCAGACCCCGGTCGGGCGGCGCACCGGCCCACGAACGACGGCCCTTTTTGCCCAGAAGGAGGGGCCTGACCCTCCGGCTCTCGCCTGCCCCTTGTGTACGGCTAACGGCTCTACGCGCGCAGCCGGGGCTCCCGGTCCTGGCGCCTTCGGTCTGGAAGGAATCCTCGACCGTATGCAATTTTAGCCCCCGGTCGTCCGGCACACCGGCAAACGATCGACGGTCCTTTTTGCCCAGAAGGAGGGGCCTGACCCTCCGGCTCTCGCCTGCTATTTGTGCGCTGTGATCGGCTCTACGTGCCCAGCCAGGGCTCCCGGTTCTGGCGCCTTCGGTCTGGAAGGAATCCTCGACCGTATGCAATTTTTAGCCCCTATCTGGCCGGCTCACCGGGACACGAACGACGGCCCTTTTTGCCCAGAAGGAGGGGCCTGACCCTCCGGCTCTCGTCTGCTATTTGTATGCTGCGATCGGCTCTACGCGCGCAGCCGGGGCTCCAGGTTCTGGCGCCTTCGGTCTGGAAGGAATCCTCGACCGCATGCTATTTTAGACCCCGGCTGGGCGGCGCACCGTCCCATGAACGACGGCCCTTTTTGCCCAGAAGGAGGGGCCTGACCCTTTGGCTCTCGCCTGCCCCTTGTGTACGGCTAACGGCTCTACGCGCGCAGCCGCGGCTCCCGGTCCTGGCGCCTTCGGTCTGGAAGGAATCCTCGACCGTATGCAATTTTAGCCCCCAGCCGACCGGCGCTCCAGTCCACGAACGATGGCCCTTTTTGCCCAGAAGAAGGGGCCTGACCCTCTGGCTCTCGCCTTCTACTTTTGTGCCGCGATCGGCTCTACGCGCGCAGCCGGGGCTCCCGGTCCTGGCGCCTTCGGTCTGGAAGGAATCCTCGACCGTATGCAATTTTAGCCCCCTGTCGGCCGGAGCACCGGCCCACGAGCGACAGCCCTTTTTGCCCAGAAGGAGGGGCCTGACCCTCCGGCTCTAGCCCGCTATTTGTGCGCCGCGATGGGCTCTTCGTGCGCAGCCAGGGCTCCAGGTCCTGGCGCCTTCGGTCTGGAAGGAATCCTCGACCGTATGCAATTTTAGCCCCCGGTCGTCCGGCACACCGGCAAACGATCGACGGTCCTTTTTGCCCAGAAGGAGGGGCCTGACCCTCCGGCTCTCGCCTGCTATTTGTGCGCCGTGATCGGCTCTACGTGCCCAGCCAGGGCTCCCGGTTCTGGCGCCTTCGGTCTGGAAGGAATCCTCGACCGTATGCAAATTTAGACCCCGGTCGGCAACGCACCGGCACACGAACGACGGCCCTTTTTGCCCAGAAGGAGGAGCCTGACCCTCAGGCTCTCGCCTGCTATTTGTGCGCCGCGATCGGCTCTACGCGCGCAGCTGGGGCTCCCGGTCCTGGCGCCTTCGGTCTGGAAGGAATCCTCGACCGTATGCAATTTTAGCCCCCTGCCGGCTGGAAAACCGGCACACGAACGACGGCCCTTTTTGCCCAGAAGGAGAGGCCTTACCCTCATGCCCTCGCCTGCTATATGTGCACCGCCATCAGCTCTATGCGCTTAGTTGGGGTTCCCGGTCCGGGCGCCTTCGGTCTGGAAGGAATCCTCGACCGTATGCAATTTTAGCCCCCGGTCGGCCAGCGCGCCGGCACATGAACGACGGCCCTTTTTGCCCAGAAGGAGGGGCCTGACCCCCCGGCTCTCGCCTGCTATTTGTGCGCCGCGATCGGCTTAATGCGCGCAGTTGGGGCTCCCTTTCCTGGCGCCTTCGGTCTGGAAGGAATCCTCGACCGTATGCAATTTTAGACCCCGGCCGGGCGGCGCACCGGCCAGCGAACGACGGCCCTTTTTGCCCAGAAGGAGGGGCCTGACCCTTTGGCTCTCGCCTGCCCTTTGTGTACGGCTAACGGCTCTACGCGTGCAGCAGGGTCTCCCGGTCCTGGTGCCTTCGGTCTGGAAGGAATCCTCGACCGTATGCAATTTTAGCCCCCGGCTGGCCGGCGTACCGGCCCACGAACGACGGCCCTTTTTGCCCAGAAGGAGGGGCCTGACTCTCCGGCTCTCGCCTGCCCCTTGTGTAGGGAAAACAGCTCTACGCGCGCAGCCGGGGCTCCCGGTCCTGGCGTCTTCGGTCTGGAAGGAATCCTCGACCGTATGCAATTTTAGCCCCCGGCCGTCCGTCTCACCGGCACACGAACGACGGTCCTTTTTGCCCAGAAGGAGGGGCCTGACCCTCCGGCTGTTGCCTGCTATTTGTGCGCCGCAATCGGCTGTACACGCGCAGCCGGGGCTCCCGGTCCTGGCGCCTTCGGTCTGGAAGGAATCCTCGACCGTATGCATTTTTAGCCCCTATCTGGCCGGCTCACCGGGACACGAACGACGGCCCTTTTTGCCCAGAAGGAGGGGCCTGACCCTCCGGCTCACGCCTGCTATTTGTGCGCCGCGATCGGCTCTATGCGCGCAGTTGGGGTTCCCGGTCCTGGCGCCTTCGGTCTGGAAGGAATCCTCGACCATATGCAATTTTAGCCCCCGGTCGGAAGCGCACAGGCACATGAACGACGGCTCTTTTTTCCCAGAAGGAGGGGCCTGACCCTCCGGCTCTCGCCTGCTATTTTTGCGCCGCGATCGGCTCTACGCGCGCAGCTGGGGCTCCCTTTCCTGGCGCCTTCGGTGTGGAAGGAATCCTCGACCGTATGCACTTTTAACCCCCGGGCGGCTGGCGCTACGGCACATGAACGACGGCCCTTTTTGCCCAGAAGGAGGGGCCTGACCCTCAGGCTCTCACCTGCTTTTTGTGAGCCTTGATCGGCTTTACGCGCGCAGCCGGGGCTCCCGGACCTGGTGCCTTGGGTCTGGAAGGAATCCTCGACCGTATGCAATTTTAGCCGCGGGCCGGCCAGCTCGCCGGCAAACGAACGACGGTCCTTTTTGCCCAGAAGGAGGGGCCTGACCCTCCGGCTCTCACCTGCTATTTGTGCGCCACGATCGGCTCTACGCGCGCAGCCGGGGCTCCCGGTCCTGGCGCCTTCGGTCTGGAAGGAATCCTCGACCGTATGAAATTTTAGCCCCCAGTCGTCCGTCGCACCGGCAAACGAACGACGGCCCTTTTTGCCCAGAAGGAGGGGCCTGACCTCTGGCTCTCGTCTGCTTTTTGTGCGACGTGATCGGCTCTACGCGCGCAGCCGGGGCTCCCGGTTCTGGCGAATTCGGTCTGGAAGGACTCCTCGACCGTATGCAATTTTAGCCCCCGGCCGGCCGGCGCAGTGGCACACGAACGACGGCCCTTTTCGCCCAGAAGGAGAGGCCTGACCCTCCGGCTCTCACCTGCTATTTGTGCGCAGCGATTGGCTCTACGCTCGCAGCCGGGGCTCCCGGTCCTGGCGCCTTCGGTCTGGAAGGAATCCTCGACCGTATGCAATTTTAGCCCCCGGCCGGCCAGGGCACCAGCACATGAACGACGGCCCTTTTTGCCCAGAAGGTGGGGCCTGACCCTCAGGCTCTCGCCTGCTATTTGTGCGCCATGATCGGCTCTACGCGCGAAGCCGTGGCCCCCGGTCCTGGCGCCTTCGGTCTGGAAGGAATCCTCGACCGTATGCAATTTTAGCCCCTGGCCGGCCAGCGCACCGGCACACGAACGACGGCCCTTTTTGCCCAGAAGGAGGGGCCTGACCCTCCGGCTCTCGCCTGCTATTTGTGCGCCGCGATCGGTTCTACACGGGCATTTGGGGCTCCCGGTCCTGGCGCCTTCGGTCTGGAAGGAATCCTCAACCGTATGTAAATTTAACCCCCGGTCAGCAAGCGCGCAGGCCCATGAATGATGGCCCTTTTTACCCAGAAGGAGGGGCCTGACCCTCGGGCTCTCGCTTGACCCTTTTGCACCGCGATCGGCTCTACGCGCGCAGCCGGGGCTCCCGGTCCTGGCGCCTTCGGTCTGGAAGGAATCCTCGACCGTATGAAATTTTTGACCCCGGCCGGGTGGCGCACTGGCCCCGGAACGACGGCCCTTTTTGCCCAGAAGGAGGGGCCTGACCCTCCGGCTCTCGCCTGCTATTTGTGCGCCGCGATCGGCTGTACGTGCGCAGCCGGGGCTCCCGGTCCTGGCGCCTTCGGTGTGGAAGGAATCCTCGACCGTATGCAATTTTAAGCCCCAGACGGCCGGCGCCCGGGCCAGCGAACGACGGCCCTTTTTTCCCAGAAGGAGGGGCCTGACCCTCCGGCTCTCGCCTGCTATTGTTGCGCCGTGATCGGCTCTACGCGCGCAGACGGGGCTCCCGGTCATGGCGCCTTCAGTCTAGGAGGAATCTTCGACCGTATGCAATTTTAGCCCCCGGCCGGCCGGCTCACCGGGACACGAACGACGGCCCTTTCTGCCCAGAAGGAGGGGCCTGACCCTCCGGCTCTCGCCTGCTATTTGTGCGCCATGATCGTCTCTACGCACGAAGCCGGGGCCCCCGGTCCTGGCGCCTTCGGTCTGGAAGGAATCTTCGACCGCATGCAATTTTAGCCCCCGGCCGGCCGGCTACCCGGCACATGAACGACGGCCCTATTTGCCCAGAAGGAGGGGCCTGACCCTCAGGCT
>NW_020924124.1:6360-6542 GCF_003984885.1 Neopelma chrysocephalum | reverse complement strand
TCCCAGATCCCTAAAAACCCCTCCAAACCCATCCCAGATCCCCAAAACCCCCCTAAATCCCTCCGAAATCCCTCAAACCCCATCCCAAATCCCTCAGAAATCCCTCTCAAACCCATCCTAGATCCCTCAAACCCCCCCAAATCCCTCAGAAATCCCTCCAAAATCCCCCCAAACCCCATCCC
>NW_020924124.1:5098-6350 GCF_003984885.1 Neopelma chrysocephalum | reverse complement strand
GAAATCCCTCAAACCCCATCCCAAATCCCTCAGAAATCCCTCCCAAATCCCTCAAACCCCATCCCAAATCCCTCCAAAATCCCCCCAAACCCATCCCAGATCCCTAAAAACCCCCCTAAACCCATCCCAGATCCCCAAAAACACCCCCAAATCCCTCGGAAATCCCCCCAAATCCCATCCCAGATCCTTAAAAACCCCCCAAATCCCTCCAAAATCTCTCCCAAACCCATCCCAGATCCCCAAAATCCCCTCAAATCCCTCAGAAATCCCTCCCAAACCTATCCCAGATCCCTAAAACCCCCCTCAAACCCCATCCCAAATCCCCAAAATCCCCCAAATCCCTCCAAAATCCCCCCAAATCCCTCCCAGCCGCCTCAAATCCCTGGGAAATCCCTCCCAAACGCCTCCAAGATTCCCAAATCCCGGATTTTCCAGGTACTGGGGGTCGGTGCTGGCCCTGCTGTGGCCGCGCTTCGAGCACATCCTGGAGCTGCACATCCAGAGCATCCAGGGAACAGATCCACAAAAACTGGGAGTGCTGGACACCAGGCCACACTACGTGAGCTGGGAATGTTGGGAATGCTGGGAATTCGGCCCGGGAATGCTGGGAATGGCAGGAATTCAGCCTGGGAATGGCAGGAGTGGTGGGAATTGGGCCCGGATTTTGGGGTGGGGGGAGCTTGGGAAGGCCGGGAATTCATCCCTAATTTGGGGGCAGAATTCCCAGGAATTTCAGGAATTGGGATTGGGGGCAGTGGGAGCCCTGGGAATGGTGGGAATTCAGCCCGGGAATGCTGGGAGAGGCAGGAATTCAGCCTGGATTTGGGGGCGGGGGGAGCCTGGGAATGGCGGGAATTCATCCTCAATTTAGGGGCAGAATTCCCAGGAATTCATCCTGAAATTCCTGCAGATCATGGGAGCAGTGGGAGCCCGGGAATGTTGGGAATTCAGCCCGGATTTTGGGGCAGGAGGAGTCTGGGAATGCTGGGAATTCAGTCCAGATTTGGGGGTGGGGGGAGCCTGGGAATGGCGGGAATTCATCCTCAATTTAGGGGAAGAATTCCTGGAAATTTATCCTGGAATTCCTGCAGATTGGGGGCAGGAGGAGCCCTGGAATGTTGGGAATTCATCCTGAAATTCCTGCAGATCATAGGAGTGGAATTGGGGGCAGTGGGAGCCCTGGAATGCTGGGAATTCATCCTCAATTTGGGGGCAGAATTCCCAGGAATTCATCTTGAAATTCCTGCAGATC
>NW_020924124.1:2223-5088 GCF_003984885.1 Neopelma chrysocephalum | reverse complement strand
GGGCAGAATTCCCAGGAATTCATCCTGAAATTCCTGCAGATCATGGGGGTGGGATTGGGGGCAGTGGGAGCCCTGGAATGCCGGGAATTCATTCCCAATTTGGGGGCAGTGGGAGCCCGGGAATGCTGGGAATTCATCCTCAATTTAGGGGAAGAATTCCTGGAAATTTATCCTGGAATTCCTGCAGGTCATGGGAATGGGACTGGGGGCAGTGGGAACTTGGGAATGCTGGGAATTCAGCCTGGATTTGGAGGCAGAATTCCCAGGAATTCACCCTGAAATTCCTGCAGATCATGGGGGTGGGATTGGGGGCAGTAGAAGCTCTGGAATGCTGGGAATGGCGGGAATTCATCCCCAATTTGGGATTAGTGGGAGCTCAGGAATGCCGGGAATTCATCCCCAATTTGGGAGCAGTGGGAGCCCGGGAATGCCGGGAATTCAGCCTGGATTTTGGGGCACTGGGAGCCCGGGAATACCGGGAATTCAGCCTGGATTTTGGGGCAATGGGAGCTCAGGAATGCCGGGAATTCATCCCCAGTTTGGAGGCAGTGGGAGCCCGGGAATGCTGGGAATTCAGCCCAGAATTCCCACTGATCACCCAGGGTGGGATGGGAATGGCATGAGGGTGGTGGGAGCCCGGGAATGGCTCTGGAATTCTGGGAATTCCGGGAATTCCCACAGATCACTCGCCGTTACGCCGAGTTCTCGTCGGCCATCGCCAGCATCAACCAGACCCTGCCCAGCGACAGGAGCGACGCCCTCCTCGGCAGGCTCCAGGTACTGGGGACACTGGGAGCACTGGGAGGGACTGGGAGCCACTGGGAGGGGAGTGGGGGGGCACTGGGAGGGACTGGGAGGGACTGGGAGGGACTGGGAGGGACTGGGAGCACAGTGGGGGGGACTGGGAGGGCACTGGGAAGGCACTGGGAAGGACTAGGAAGGACTGAGAAGGAGTGGGAGGAACTGAGAGGGGAACTGGGAGGGACTGGGGGGCACTGGGAGGCACTGGGAGGGCTCTGGGGGCACTGGGGGGGACTGGGAAGGAACTGGGAGGGATTGGTAGGGGACTGGGAGCACTGGGATGAGATTGTGGGGGACTGGAAGGGAGTGGGAAGGCACTGGGAGGGACTGGGAGGAGAATGTGGGGGACTGGGAGGGGAGCGGGGAGGACTGGGGGGCACTGGGAGGGGACTGGGAGCACTGGGAGGGACCAGGGGGCACTGGAAGGGACTGGGAGGCACTGGGAAGGCACTGGGAGGGGAGTGGGAGGCACTGGGAGGGACTGGGAGGAGTGGAAGGGCACTGGGAGGGCACTGGGAGCACTGGGAGGAAGTGGGGGCACTGGGAGGGACAGGGAGGGGACTGGGAGCACTGGGAAGGCACTGAGAAGGACTGGGAGGGACTGGGAGCCACTGGGAGGGACTGGGAGCACAAATTCCCCCCCATTTTCTCCTCCTTTTCCCAGCTGGAAGTGGAGAACCTGGTGCTGCGCGTGGCCGCCGAGTTCCCCTCCAGGAGGGAGCAGCTCGTCTTCCTCATCAACAACTACGACATGATGCTGGGGGTCCTCATGGTAAAACACCCTAAAACAACCCAAAACCACCCCAAAATATCCCAAAATATCCTAAAATAGCCTAAAATCCCAAAAAAACTGCACCAAAACATCCCAAAAGAGCCTCAAATCCTCTGGGAGCAGCTCGGCTTCCTCATCAACAACTACGACGTGATGCTGGGGGTCCTCAGGGGAAAACACCCTAAAATGTCCCAAATTATCCCCAAATACCCCCAAAATATCCGAAAACTACCCCAAAATATCCTAAAATATCCAAAAATCCAAAAAAACCTGCACCAAAACATCCCAAAAGAGCCTCAAATTCTCTGGGAGCAGCTCAGCTTCCTCATCAACAACTACGACATGAGGCTGGGGGTGCTCATGGGAAAACACCCCAAAATGTCCCAAAATATCCCAAAATCACCCCAAAATATCCTAAAATCACAAAAAACCTGCCCCAAAACCCCCTAAAATACCCCAAATCCCCTCTGTGACCCCCCATTTTCGGGTCCCCTCAGGAACGGGCGGTCGAGGAGAGCAAAGAGGTCGAGGGGTTCCAGCAGCTCCTGTCGGCCCGAACTCAGGTAAGAACCCCCCAAATCCCCTTGTTAATTGTTAATTAATTGTTAATTTATTGTTAATTAATTGTTAATTAATTGTTCCCGGGGTTAAACTGCCGCTTTTCCCTCCTTTTTCGGGCCTTTTGGTTCTCCCCCTCAGGAGTTGGTGGTGGAGCTGTTTCTGCCCTCGATTCCCCCCCTCACCTCTAATCCCATTGTTAATTGCTTTAATCGTTTAATAATTGTTTAATAATTTAATTGTTTACTAATTTGTTTACTAATTTAATTGTTGTCAGGGTTAAATTGCCACTTTTTTTCCCGCCTTTTTTCCCTCCCTCAGGAGTTGGTGGCGGAGCTGTTTCTACCCTCGATTCCCCCCTCTCACCTCTAAAGCCGTTGTTAATGCCGTTGTTAATTGTTTTAATTGTTTAATAATTGCTTAATAATTTAATTGATTAATAATTTAATTGTTGCTGGGGTTAAATTGCCTGTTTCTTTTCCCCGCCTTTTTTTCCCCCCCTCAGGAGTTGGTGGCGGAGCTGTTTCTGCCCTCGATTCCCCCTCTCACCTCTAAAGCCCTTGTTAATGCCTTTGTTAATGCCATTGTTAATGCCATTGTTAACCTTTAATTATTAATTGTGGAGTTAAATTGCTGCTTTTATTTTTTCCCACCTTTGGTTCCCCCCCTCCCCTCAGGAGTTGGTGGCGGAGCTGTTTCTGCCCTCGATTCCCCCCTCTCACCTCTAATCCCGT
>NW_020924124.1:1934-2213 GCF_003984885.1 Neopelma chrysocephalum | reverse complement strand
GTTAATTGTTCTTTAATTGTTAATTGTGGGGTTAAATCGCCGCTTTTGTTTTTTTCCCGCCTTTTTTCCCCTCCCCTCAGGAGTTCGTGGAGGAGCTGTTGGCGCCCCCTTTCGGCGGCCTCGTCACCTTCGTGCGTGAGGCGGAGGCGCTGCTGGAGCGGGGGGAGGGCGAGAGACTCAAGGGACACGAAGGTAAATCCAGGGAATTACCGGGAATTCCCGACGGGAATGCTGCCAAGGGACACCGGGAATGACCGCGGGGCACATTCCAGGCGGGAA
>NW_020924124.1:1781-1924 GCF_003984885.1 Neopelma chrysocephalum | reverse complement strand
CCCATGACATTCCCACGATATTCCCATGATATTCCTGTGATATTCCTGTGATATTCCCGTGACGTTCCCATGACATTCCCACAACATTCCTGTGACATTCCCATGATATTCCCATGATATTCCCGTGACATTCCCACGATATT
>NW_020924124.1:1284-1771 GCF_003984885.1 Neopelma chrysocephalum | reverse complement strand
TGATATTCCCATGATATTCCCGTGACATTCCCACGATATTCCCATGACATTCCCATGCCATTCCCGTTGCAGCCCGGGCGACGCAGCTCATCCGGGGCTTCTCCAGCACGTGGAAAAGCTCCGTGGAATCCCTGAGCCAGGACGTCATGAGATCCTTCAGCAACTTCAAGATCGGCACCAGCATCATCCAGGTGGGAATTCCCTGGGATCTGGGAATGCCTGGAATTCCAAGGGCTTCTTTTCCCCCCTTTTTTGCCGGATTTTAATCCCTTTTTTCACCCTTTTCCCACCGTTTATTCCCTGGGTTTTCCCCCCGTTTTCTCCCCTTTCCTTCCCATTTTCTCTCTGTTTCCCCCATTTTTCCTCCTTCCCGTTTTCTCCTCATTTTTCCCATTTTTCCCCCTTTTCTCCTCATTTTTCCCATTTTTCCCATTTTCCCCATTTCCCATTTTTCTCCCTTTTGCCCCATTTTTCCCCTTTTCCCCCA
>NW_020924124.1:607-1274 GCF_003984885.1 Neopelma chrysocephalum | reverse complement strand
TTTCCCTATTTCCCATTTTTCTCCCTTTTGCCCCATTTTTCCCCTTTCCCCCCATTTTTCCCCCTTCCCGTTTTCTCCTTGTTTTTCCTATTTTCTTTTTTCCCTCATTTTCCCCATTTTTCTCCCTTTTCCCTCAGTTCCCCCCTTTTCCCTCCTTTTCCCCCTCATTTCTCCTCATTTTCCCCCTTTTACTCCCTTTTCCCTCTAATTTTCCCTCCTTTTCCCCCTCATTTCTCCTCCCTTTCCCTGTTTTTCTCCCTTTTCCCACCCTTTTTCTCCCTGTTTTTCTCCCCCTTTCCCTCATTTCCCCCCTTTCCCCTCCTTTTCCCCCCTTTTTCCCTCCTTTCCTCCCAATTTCTCCTCCTTTTCCCCCTTTTCCCACCCTTTTTCTCCGTTTTTCTCCCCCTTTCCCTCATTCCCCCCCCATTCCCCCAATTTCTCCTCCTTTTCTCTATTTCCCTCCCCTTTTTCTCCTTCTTTCCCCCCCTTTCTCCCCTTTTCCCCCAATTTTCCTTCTCTTTTTCCATTTTTCCAATTTTTTCCCTTTCCCCATTTTTCCCCCCCTTTCTCCCCCTTTTCCCCCTATTTTTCCCCCCTTTCCCCCCATTTTCCCCCCTTTTCCCCCTCCTCTCCCCCCCTTTCCCCCATTTCTTCTCCCCCTTTCCCT
>NW_020924124.1:0-507 GCF_003984885.1 Neopelma chrysocephalum | reverse complement strand
CCTCCCCTTTTTCTCCTTCTTTCCCACCCTTTCTCCCCTTTTCCCCCAATTTTCCTCTTTTTCCATTTTTCCCATTTTTTCCCTTTCCCCATTTTTCCCCCCCCTTTCTCCCCCTTTTCCCCCTATTTTTCCCCCCTTTCCCCCCATTTTCCCCCCTTTTCCCCCTCCTCTCCCCCCCTTTCCCCCATTTCTTCTCCCCCTTTCCCTCTGTCCCCTTTCCCTCTGGAATTCCCGTATTCCCGGTTTTCCAGGCGGCCCTGACTCAGCTGATCCAGTTCTACCATCGCTTCCAGAAGGTTCTGGAGCAGCCGCCGCTGCGAACGCTCCCGGCGCGCTCCGACCTCATCAACATCCACCACCTCATGGTCGAGCTCAAGAAGCACAAACCCAACTTCTAGGGGGGCCCAAAAGCCCTGGGAATCCCCCCAAAAATCCCTGGAATTCCTCAAATCCCTGGAATCCCCCAAATTCCCAATTTTCCCCCCCGAATTCCACGTGGGAATAAAG
>NW_020924123.1:6917-9320 GCF_003984885.1 Neopelma chrysocephalum | reverse complement strand
GGAAAATGGGCTGAACTGTGGGATTTTAAGGAGATTTTTGCCCCCCCCAGGTGAAGCCCCTGGGATCCCCTCAGGCTGAGGGAAAAATGGGCTGAACGTGGGATTTTCAGGCTGTTTTTGTCCCCCCAGGTGAGGCCCCTGGGATCCCCTCAGGCTGAGGGAAAAATGGGCTGAACATGGGATTTTAAGGAGATTTTTGCCCCCCCCCAGGTGAGCCCCGGCCCCGCAGCCGCCATGGCCTCGCCGGCCACCAGCCCGGACTCGTCGAGCCACGAGGGCCCGGCATCGAACCACGAGGGCCATGAGGGCCCGGCCCTGAGCCACGAGGGCCCAGCATCGAGCCATGAGGGCCCAGCATCGAACCACGAGGGCCCGGCCTTGAGCCACGAGGGCCTGGCATCAAACCATGAGGGCCCGGCATCGAACCACGAGGCCCCGGCGTCGGCGTCGGCGCCCGCGGGATCCCCGACCTCGGACTCGGAGAACCTGAGCCCCGACGAGCTGGAGCTGCTGGCCAAGCTGGAGGAGCAGAACCGGTCAGGGACCCCGCTTTCCTTGGATCTGGGGGGGGATTGGGTGGAAAATCCACGGATCTCGTTTGTTGGGGGCAATTTTGCTGGTTTGGGGGAATATCTCCGTTCTCTGGGGCTCTTGGTGGGGAATCTCCCCTCCTTCGGGGTGGGTTTGGGGGAATATCTCAGGAGGTTGGGGGTGTTTTGGGGAATATTGCCATTTTGGGGCTATTTTGTGGGAATATCTCCATTTTTGGGGCTATTTGGGGGAATATCTCCATTTTGGGGGCTATTTTGTGGGAATATCTCCATTTTGGAGGCTAATTGGGGGAATATCTCCATTTTTGGGGCTGTTTTGGGGAATATCTCCATTTTCTGGGGCTCCTTTTGGGGAATCCCTCCTCCTTGGGCGTGGTTTTGTGGGAATATCTCAAGGTTTGGTGTGTTTTTGGGGGAGTATCTCCTTCTTTGGGATGTTTGGGGGGAATATCTCCATTTCCTGTGGAATATCTCCATTTTTGGTGGAACATCCCCATTTCCTGTGGAATATCTCCATTTTCAGTGGAATATCTCAATTTTCTGTGGAGTATTTCCATTTTCGGGTGGAATATCTCCATTTTTGTGGAATGTCTCCATATTGGGGGGAATATCTCCATTTTGGGGGGAATATCTCCATTTTGGTGGAATGTCTCTATTTTTGGGTGGAATATCTCCATTTTCTATGGAACACTTCCATTTTCTGTGGAATATCCCCATTTTTGGTGGGAATATCTCCATTTTTGGGGGAAATATCTCAATTTCCTGTGGAATATCTCAATTTTCAGTGAAATATCTCCATTTTTGGTAGAATATCTCCATTTCCTGTGGAATATCTCCATTTTCAGTGGAATATCTCCATTTTTGGGTGGAATATCTCCGTTTTGGTGGAATATCTCCATTTTGGTGGGAATATCCCCATTTTTGGTGGGAATATCTCCATTTTTGGGCCCGTTGGAGGCAATAACTCCGTGTTTGGGGGGTGCCCTGTCCCCCCAGGCTGCTGGAGGCCGACTCGAAGTCGATGCGCTCCATGAACGGGTCTCGGCGGAACAGCGGCTCCTCGCTGGTCTCCAGCTCCTCGGCCTCCTCCAACCTCAGCCACCTGGAGGAGGACACCTGGATCCTCTGGGGCCGCATCGTCAACGAGTGGGACGAGTGGAGGAGGAAGAAGGAGAAGCTGCTCAAGGTGCCGGGGAACAGGGCTGGGGTGGGTTTGTCCAACGGGACGTGTTTGGGATGGGTTTGTCCAACAGGACGTGTTTGGGGTTGATTGGTCCAATGGGACATGGTTTGGGGTGGGTTTGTCCAGTGGGACATGGGTTGGGTGGTGTTTTAGGGAGGATTTACCCAATGGGACATGGTTTGGGTTGGGTTTGTCCAAAGGGATGGGGATTGGGGTGGGTTTGTCCAACGGGACGTGTTTGGGGTGGATTTGTCCAAAGGGACGTTTTTGGGGTGGATTTACCCACTGGGACGTGTTTGGGGTGAGTTTGTCCAACAGGATGTATTTTGGGGTGGATTTACCCAAAGGGACATGTTTTGGGGTGGATTTGTTCAATGGGACATGGGTTGAGTGGTGTTTGGGGGTGGAATTGTCCAACAGGATGTTTTTGGGGTGGATTTACCCAAAAGGACACACTTTGGGCTGGGTTTGTGCCGCGGGACCCTGGCTGGGTGGTGTTTTGGGTGGATTTGTCCAACAGGACATGGTTTGGGGTGGATTTGTCCAACAGGATCTGGGCTGGGGTGGGTTCTGTGTCCCGCCGAGCCCCTGTGACCCACCCCATGTTCCCCCATGTTCCCCTGTGTCCTCCTGTGTCCCCCGTGTCCTCTCATGTCCCCTCATGTGCCC
>NW_020924123.1:4930-6817 GCF_003984885.1 Neopelma chrysocephalum | reverse complement strand
CATGTCCCCATGTCCCCATGTCCCCCAGGAGCTGATCCGGAAGGGGATCCCGCACCATTTCCGCGCCATCGTGTGGCAGCTGCTGAGCCGGGCGGGGGAGGTTCCTGTGCGGCAGCAATACTCGGAGCTGCTGCGCATGTCCTCGCCCTGCGAGAAGCTCATCAGGAGGGACATCGCCCGCACATACCCCGAGCACGAGTTCTTCAAGGGCCAGGACAGCCTGGGACAGGAGGTGCTCTTCAACGTCATGAAGGTCAGCAGGGCTTGGGGCCTACCACAAACTCAGCTGGGAGGGGTTTGGTTTCTATCCCAAAGTCAGTTTGGAGGAGTTTGGTTTCCATCCCGAATTTTGAGGGATTTGGTTCCACCCCAGACTCAGTTTGGAGGGGTTTGGTTCCTCCTCAGACTCGTTTTTGAGGTTCCACTTCAAACTCAGTTTGGAAGGGTTTAGTTTCTATCCCGAAATTTGAGGGATTTGGTTCCATCCCAAACTCAGTTTTGAGGGGTTTGGTTTCTGTCCCAAAGTTTGAGGGGTTTGGTTCCACCCCAACCTCAGTTTGGAGGGTTTGGTTCCACCCCAAATTCAGCTGGGAGGAGTTTTGGTTTCTATTCCGAATTTTGAGGGGTTTGGTTCCACCCCGGACTCAGTTTGGAGGGGTTTGGTTCCACCCCAAACTCAGCTGGGAGGGGTTTGGTTTCTATCCCGAATTTGGAGGGGTTTGGTTTCTATCCCAAACTCAGTTTGGTGGGGCTTGGTTTCTATCCCAAATTTGAAGGGATTTGGTTCCACCCCAAACTCATTTTTTAGGGGTTTGGTTTGTATCCCAAATTTTGAGGGGTTTGGGTTGTATCCCAAAATTTGAGGGGTTTGGTTCCACCCCAAACTCATTTTTCAGGGATTTGATTCCACCACAAATTTTGGGGTCTTTTCTGTCCCCCCAAACCCATTTTTGAGGGATTTGGCCCCACCCCAAACTTCCAGCCCCTCCAGTTCTCCCCTTTCCCTCCCCGAGCCGCCTCCTTCCCACCCTCCCTTTTCCCATCGAGCTTCATTTGGAGCTGAGAAACCAAAAATTGAGGGGTTTTGGGATTTAAATCCAAGTTTTAAGCAACGTCCTGATCCCGGGATGTGTTTCCCACCCAAAAAAAATCCCTTTTCCGTGGTCCAGGTTCCCCCCCCGAGGCCCCTCTGGAGCAGGGCTGGATCCCCTGCTCCCTGCCGGGGCTTTCCCTGGAATTGTGTCCCTTTTCCAGGCCTATTCCCTGGTGGATCGGGAGGTGGGATATTGCCAGGGCAGCGCCTTCATCGTGGGACTGCTGCTCATGCAGGTCTGGGAATGGGGCTGGGAACAACTGGGAATGGGGCTGGGAACAACTGGGAATGGGGCTGGGAACTGGGAATGGGGCTGGGAACTGGGAATGGGACTGGGAACTGGGAAAGGGGCTGGGAACAACTGGGTATGGGGCTGGGAGCTGGGAATGGGGCTGGGAACTGGGAATGGGACTGGGAACTGGGAAAGGGGCTGGGAGCTGGGAATGTTCCCCCTGATCCTCCTGATCCCGACTGGAGCCCATTTGGGGATCCCACTTAGTCCTGGTGGGTTTAAACCCTCCTGGATGGCTCCCAGTCCCATCCCAGCACCCAATGGGAACTGGGAATGTTCCTCCTGATCCCAACTGGAGCCAGTTTGGGGTTCCCTCTTAACCCTGGTGGGTTTAACCCCCCCCTGGAAGCTCCTGGTCCCATCCCAGCATCCAATGGGAAGTGGGAACCTCCTCCCTGATCCCAACTGGGGCCAGTTTGGGGATCCCACTTAGTCCTGGTAGGTTTAAACTCCCAATCCCATCCCAGTACCCGATGGGAACTGGGAACCTCCTCCCTGATCT
>NW_020924123.1:3285-4920 GCF_003984885.1 Neopelma chrysocephalum | reverse complement strand
CCCAAAGGGACCATCCCTGAGACCCCCAAAGGGATCATCCCTGAAACAGTTCCTGGGACACCCCAGGACCATCCCTGAGACCCCCAAAGGGACCATCCCTGAGACAGTTCCTGGGACCCCCCAAAGGACCATCCCTGAGATCCCAAAGGACCATCCCTGAGATCCCCAAAGGGACCATCCCTGAAACAATTCCTGGGACACCCCAGAACCATCCCTGGGACCCCAAAGGGACCATCCCTGAGACCCCAAAGGACCATCCCTGAGACAGTTCCTGGACACCCCAGGACCATCCATGAGACCCTCTCAGAGGGGTGATCCATGAGACCCCCTCAAGGACCATCCATGAGACCCTCAAGGGGACCATCCCGGAGACCCTCAAAGGACCATCCCTGAGACCCCAAAGGGACCATCCCTGAAACAGTTCCTGGGACACCTCAGGACCATCCCTGAGACCCCAAAAGGACCATCCCTGAGACCCCAAAAGGACCATCCCTGAGACCCCAAAAGGACCATCCCTGAGACCCCCAAAGGGACCATCCCTGAGACAGTTCCTGGGACCCCCAAAGGGACCATCCCTGAAACAATTCCTGGGACACCCCAGGCCCGTCCCTGAGCTCCCCAATCCCCTCACCCCCCCGTCCCTCCCTGGCAGGAGCAGCTGCCGGAGCTGAGCGGGCACTTCCGTGCCCAGAGCTTCCTGACCTCCATGTACGCCTCCTCCTGGTTCCTCACCCTCTTCCTCACCACCTTCCCCCTGCCCGTGGCCACGCGCGTCTTCGACGTCTTCATGGACGAGGTACCGGCCCCCTGGACCCCCAAAAAACCCCCAAACCCCCTCCCTGTGTTTTGGGGGGACGGCAAACCCCAAATGCCCATGGGGTCGGTGCCGCAGGGGCTGGAGGTCGTGTTCCGTGTGGGGCTGGCGCTGCTGCAGCTCAACCAGGCCGAGCTGGTCCAGCTGGACATGGAGGGCATGTCCCAGGTACCGGGGGGTTATGGGGTGGGCTGGGGGGTGGCGGGGGCCAGGGGGGGCAGTTTTGGGGTGGGTGGGACCAGGGGGAGCAGTTTGGGGTGGGTGGGACCAGGGGGAGCAGTTTTGGGGTTGTTTCTCCCATTTCGAGATGGTTTTAGGGTGGTTTCTCCCATTCTGGGGCAGTTTTGGGGTGGTTTCTCCCATTCCAAGGTGGTTTTGGGGTGGTTTCTGCCATTCTGGGGTGGTTTTGGGGCAGTTTTGGGGTAATCTCTCCTGTTTCAGGGTGGTTTGGGGGCAGTTTCTCCCATTTTTGGACAGTTTTCGGTGGTTTTGGGGTGGTCTCTCCCATTCCGGAGCAGTTCTGGGGTGGTTTTGGGGTGGTCTTTCCTGTTCCAGGGCAGTTTTGGGGTGGTTTCTCCCATTTTGGGGCGGTTTCGGGGTGGTCTCTTGCAATTTGGGGCGGATTTGGGGTGGTCTCTCTCATTCCAGGGCAGTTCTGGGGCAATTTCTCCCATTTTGGGGCGGTTTTGGGGTGATTTCTCCCATTCTGGGGTGGTTTTGGGGCAGTTTTGGGGCAGTCTCTCCCATTTTGGGGCAGTTTTGGGCTGGTTTCTCCCATTCCGGGGTGGTTTTGGGGGAGTTTTGGGGTGGTCTCTCCCATT
>NW_020924123.1:1640-3275 GCF_003984885.1 Neopelma chrysocephalum | reverse complement strand
TGTTTGTGTGCGTGGCTGCCCCGGCGGTGCCCCCGCAGTACTTCCAGAAGGTGATCCCGCACCAGTTCGACTCGTGCCCGGACAAGCTGATCCTCAGGGCCTTCCAGGTCAAGTACAACCCCCGCAAGATGAAGAGGTGAGCGCGGGGGGGCCCGCGGGGGGCTCGGCCCCGGCCCAGGCCCCACGTCCCCCTGTCCCCCCCCAGGCTGGAGAAGGAGTACACGCAAATCAAGAACAAGGAGATGGAGGAGCAGATCGAGATCAAGGTGGGACGGGGACGGGGGGGGCACCCAGGGGATGTGTGGGGACGCCACGGGGCTCCTGGGGACACTTGGGGACACCCCAGGGTCACCTTGAGTTGTCCCAGGGTCAGTTGAGCCACCCCAGGGTCACCTTGACTCATCCCAGGGTCACCTTGAACCATCCCAGGGTCACCTTGAGCCACCCCAGGGTCACCTTGAGCCACCCCAGGGTCACTGGACCCATCCCTGGGGCCACCAAAGCCACCCTGGAGCCATCCCAGGGTCACTTGAGCCACCCCAGGGTCACCTTGAACCATCCTTGGGTCTCCCAAAGCCACCCTGGAGCCAATTTGAGCCACCCCAGGGTCACCAAAACCACCCTGGAGCCACTTTGACTCATCCCAGGGTCACCTTGAGCCACTCCAGGGTCACCTTGAACCACCCCAGGGTCACCAAAGCCACCCTGGGGCACTTTGGGCCACCCCAGTGTCAATTGAGCCATCCCAGGGTCACCTTGAACCATCCCAGGGTCACTTGAGCCATCCTTGGGTCCCCCAAAGCCACCCTGGAGCCAATTTGAGCCACTCCAGGGTCACCTTGAGCCATCCCAGGGTCACCAAAACCACCCCAGTGTCAATTGAGCCACCCCAGGGCCACTGGAGCCATCCCTGGGGCCACCTTGGCTCATCCCAGGGTCCCATTCCCGGGAATGATTCCCACATTTCCCCCCCCAGCGGCTCCGAACCGAGAACCGGCTCCTGAAGCAGCGGATTGAGACCCTCGAGAAGGTGAACCCGGGGGGGGGGGGACCCCAGAAACACCCCAAGGGACCCCAAAAACACCCCAAGGGACCCCAAAACACCCCTAAACACCCCAAGGGGGCCCCAAAACCACCCCTAAAAATCCCAAGGGGACCCCAAAAACACCCCAAGAGACCCTAAAACACCCCTGAACACCCTGGGGGGGACCTGAAAAACACCCCTAAACATCCCGGGGGACCCCAAAAACACCCCAAAACGTCCAGAGGGGACCCCAAAATACCCCTAAAAATCCCAGGGGGACCCCAAAAACCCCTTTTGGGGCAAAATCCCCCTGTTTTGGGATAAAACTCCCCCCTTCAGAGCAAAATGTCCCTGTTTTGGGGGAAAATCCCTTCGTTTGGGGGCAAAATTCCCTCTATTTGGCGGTGAAATCCCCCCATTTTAGGATCAAATCCCCCTCTTTTGGGACAAAATCCCCTCATTTAGGGACAAAATCCCCCGGTTTTGAGGTAAAATCCTCCCTTTTTAGGACAAAATCTCTCTATTTTGTGACAAAATCCCCTCATTTAGGGACAAAATCCCCCCTTTTAGGAC
This sequence comes from Neopelma chrysocephalum, assembly GCF_003984885.1. Classification (NCBI taxonomy): domain Eukaryota; kingdom Metazoa; phylum Chordata; class Aves; order Passeriformes; family Pipridae; genus Neopelma; species Neopelma chrysocephalum. The sequence goes on along the minus strand of NW_020924123.1, from coordinate 1,678 downwards.
AAAATCCCCCTGTTTTTAGGACAAAATTCCCGCTATTT
>NW_020924123.1:951-1630 GCF_003984885.1 Neopelma chrysocephalum | reverse complement strand
CCTGGCATTGCCCCATCCCGGGTTTGGGAGGCTCGGGAATGTCCCGGAGGGGCTCCTTTCGCGGCTCCTCCGCGTCCGCTCCTCCCTCCGCTCCTCCCTCTGCTCCCTCCCCGTTTTTTGGGATAACCGCGCCCCGAATCCCTGGAATTCCGTGCGGGCGGGGCTCGGGAGGCGGGGGAAGGTGCCGGGTTCCTCCGCTCGCGGTCTGTGCGTCTGCTCCTCACTCTGTCTGTCCGTCCCTGCTCCAGGAGAGCGCGGCTCTCGCCGACCGCCTCATCCAGGTACTGCCGAAAAAACTCCTTTTTTCCCCCTTTTTCCTGCTTTTTCCGCCCCATTTCCGCCTCCTCCGCCTCCCCTTTCCCGCCGCTCCCGCCGCCTCTCCCCTTTTCCTGCTTTTCCGGAGGCTCCCGAGCACCTTCCCCGCGCGGGGGGGGGAGGGTTTGGGGGGGATTTGGGGGGTTTGGGGAGGGGGGAAAATTGGGGGGAAAAGCGGCGGTTTGAGGAGTTTGACCGGAATTTGGGGACTGGGGGGGGGGAAGGGAAGGGGGGAAAGGGGCTCGGAGGGGACAGGAGGTGTCCCTTGGGAGGGTGGCACCTCCCTGTCCCCACTGTCACCTCCCAGGGCTGGTGGCACCTCCTTGTCCCCACTGTCACCTCCTGTAGGGTTGGGGACATCCCC
>NW_020924123.1:656-941 GCF_003984885.1 Neopelma chrysocephalum | reverse complement strand
ACCTCCTTGTCCCCACTGTCACCTCCTGTAGGGTTGGGGACATCCCCCGGGGCTGGTGGCACCTCCTTGTGCCCACTGTCACCTCCCTTAGGTCTGGAGATGTCATTGGGGGCTGGTGGCACCTCTTTGTCCCCTGTGTCACCTCTTGTGGGGATGGTGTCACCTCTGGGGATGGTGGCACCCTCCGTGTGTCACCTCCTTGTCCCCAGTGTCACCTCCTTGTCCCCAGTGTCCCCCCCTTGTCCCCAGCAGTGCCACCAACCCCCTCCCAGTGTCACCCTGAGC
>NW_020924123.1:0-646 GCF_003984885.1 Neopelma chrysocephalum | reverse complement strand
CACAGAGAACCTGCAGAGGGCTCAGAGCACCATCAGGGAGCTGCAGGTGTGTCACTGTGTCAGTGTGACAGGGCTGTGACAATGGGGGGGTCACAGGGATGTCAGGGGGGTGTGATGGGTGTCACAGGGCTGTGACAGGGGGAGGTGACACTGTGTGTCCCCAGGGGACCCCCCGGTTCAGCGAGGAGTTCGTGACCCACCTGCAGACGGAGCTGGAGCAGTCGCGGCTGCGCGAGAGCGAAACCCTCGGGGCCCTCAAGGAGATGCAGGACAAGGTCCTGGACATGGAGAAGGTGACACGGGGACAGGGGGGACACCGCGGGGGGGAGGGCACGGGGAGGGGCACACTGGGGGTCCCAGGGACAGGGAGGGTCACACGAGTGGCCTCAGGGACAGGGAGGGTCCTGTGAGTGGCCCTGGAGACAGAGAGTGTGACACCAGTGGCCCCAGGGACAGGGAGGGTCCCATGAGTGACCCTGTGAAGGTCCCCAGCTGTGTCCCCATTGATGTCATGGCTGTCCCTTGTCCCCACTGATGTCCCCTGTCCCTGTGGCTGTCCCCTGTCCCCATGGCTGCTGTCCCCTGTCCCCCCTGATGTCCCCTGATGTCCCTTGGTGTCCCCAGAGGAGCACGCTGCTGCCGGACG
>NW_020924122.1:0-977 GCF_003984885.1 Neopelma chrysocephalum | reverse complement strand
CGGGTAGAGACCATGGCATAGATTTGTCCTGTATAGTTTGCATCGATGACCTCAACATGTACGATTATCCCAGAAATTGTGCTACTCGAGCACCCAATTAACAAAGCACTCAGTCCATGTCCGATAGGTCCCTTAGCATCTAAGGGAACTTTGGCAATATCTGTGGAAGAAATTGTTACTGTTGCAGAGGTGGATACGTCCATACTGGCTGCTCCGCTGGTTTTCCCTGTGAGCTGGTAGCAGGGGGGAGCATCAAGGGGGGTGCCATCAGGGGTGGTGCATACGGGTTGTACTGTGGCAGTGAAGGTACTTGTGTCTGAGCGCGCCTCCTCCTCACGCTGGCTTTCCCATTTCCCTGGAAAGGCTGTCCATTGGCATGAAACTTAGAGCGACATTGTTTAGCAAAGTGTCCTAGCTTCCCACAACGGTTACAATGAATACCAGGAGGATTAGGTAAGACCTTTGGCTTTTCCCCATTGCTTTTATTAGGACAGTTAGCCTTAAGGTGTCCTTCTCTATTACAGTTATAGCATCGCGGTGTAGGATGCAATATTGCAGCAAGGGCAGTCGTTTGGTGATCTATAGTACTCACTCTGGAACATGCAGATACCATATCAGCCACAGATGGGTTTCCTGGCAATGCATCTATAATTTTCTGACAATTTTCATTCACATTATCTTTTGCTAACTGCTTTAGGAGTGCCTGACGCAGGACTTCATCATCCACCTGCTTCTCTAATGAAACTGCAATACGTTCAACAAACTTTAAATAAGGTTCTCTTGGTTCCTGTTTCACTGTTGCATATCTAGGACGAGGGGCAGCAAGCTCCATAGTTTTAGTCAGAGCTAACATTCCCACCTGCTGACATTGTTGTAACACAATAGGATCCCACTGGGCCTGTAAATCGGGGCTACTAAAACAATTTTTTCCCAATAAGGCTTCCACTCCTACACCCAGTCTGGGATCTCCTGGAGGA
>NW_020924121.1:0-2756 GCF_003984885.1 Neopelma chrysocephalum | reverse complement strand
GGCTGCCAGAGCCAGCACAACACCCGCCCAAAGGGCCACTGACTTCCTCCTCACCTGCCTGGGGGGCCCAAGGCATCTTCCTCTTCCTCGCAGCCTCCTCCTCCATCCAACCAAGTTTTGGGAAGGACAAATCCTGATGGGGGAGAAAACAAGGGCTGAGCGTGTTGGCTTGGGGGTTCCTCCTGCCCAAGTCCATCTCTAGAACTCACCGGGCATCCTGTGTCCATAAAAACCTCCAAAACACCAAGATTCAGCCCAGAAAAACCCAAGCTACTGACATTCAGGCAAAAAGACCCTCAGAAATAGCAAGAAGACCCTGAGCCCCCCAAACAGCAAAAAGTTGAGATTTAACTAAAAAATACTCCAAAATGTGAAGATTAACCCAAAAAATCTCTCCCAGAAGTTGCCCCTCTCTGGTCTCGTCCCCTCTGGGTTTCAGAGGGTCTCCCCTGAGTGACTCTCTGACTCCTCTGGGGTGTTGGGGGTCCTAAGTGTCCCTTCTCCTCTGACGCTCGCCTTTGGGAAGCCGAGTTCCCAGACATTCCCCCTCTCCAGGGTCTCCACTTTGTTGTCCCGGGGATCCCAGGAGTCTCACCCATCCAGGCTTCCCCTTCTTCACGCCCCCCGTTTCAGGATCCCAGGGGTCCCGGGGCTCCTCTGTCTCCGTGCTCCCCCCTCCAGGCTGCCAGGGGTTCCCCAGGTCCGGCATCGCCCCACTATGCCCTCCACACTCGGTAGCTCCTGGGCTCCACACCCACCCCCGGCACTCCTGGGGGGGCCCCAAAACCGCTGTGTCCCCCCTGCCGGCACCGGGCTGACAATGGAGCCGGCGGGGCCTGACCCAGTAACACCAACCCCCCCTGCGGGGGGGGGACCCACATCCCCCTGCCCACCGCCGGGGCTCTGCCGCCAACCCAGCCCCCCCAAAAAACACCTCCTACCCACCCCAAAGAGCCCCCAGGGGCACAGCCCTGCACAGGGGCCGGCTGTGCCCAAGGGCACCCAAACAGCCCCACAGGCGGGGGGACACCAGAGGCTGCCCCAGGGCAATGAGAGCAGGGAGTGGATCGGGCCCCCTGACACGTGGACGGGCACTGAATTCAGCCTGACCAGGAGCATTTTGGCACCAACAGCACGGCCCCGACCACTGGCTCAGCACAGGGGGCCCGAACTCCCCCCTCTCCAGGTTCTCAGGGTTCTCGCAGCTCCCCCCTCTCTCCAGCCTCCCAAACTCTCCAGGGATCAAGGCATGGGGACATGGAAGGACCGACATGGCAACACCGCTCTCGCTCTCCCCCCTCCTTATAGCCCTCCTCTCCCACCTCTTTCCCGGGCTGTTTCCCAGTGTGGATGTGCTGGTGGGTGAGGAGGTGGGAGCTCTGGTTGAAGCTCTTCCCACATTCCCCACACGTGTAGGGCCGTTCCCCAGTGTGGATGCGACGGTGCCGGATCAGGTTGGAGCTGTGGCTGAAGCTCTTCCCACATTCCCCACATGTGTAGGGACGTTCCCCAGTGTGGATGTGCTGGTGTCGGATCAGGTAGGTGCTCTGGCTGAAGCTCTTCCCACATTCCAAGCATCTGAAGGGCTTCTGCCTGCTGGGAGGCTGCTCAGGGACCAACAGCTCAGAGCTCCCCCTCAAGCTCTGGCCGCCTTCCCGGCACAGGCTGGGTCTTTCCTCCTCAGAGCACCCTGGGCTGGCTTTGGAGCCCCTCCTGCAGGGGGGTCTCCGGCCCTTTTCCTCCCCGCTGCCTTCCTGCGACGTGGAGCCCTTCAAAACGGCCTCTCCCACCAGGGTCTGCCGGGGGCATTTGTCCTCCAGGCTCTCCGTCCTCAGCTCGGGGCCTGGGGCAGGAAGCAAGAAGGACAGGGAGGGGATTTGCCTCCGGCCCACAGGGAAGGCCAAGGACATCCCCCCAACTCCGGCCCCGGCAGGACGGCGGCGGCAGCGGGGTTGTCCTGCAGCCAGGGGCCATGCTCGGCTGCCAGAGCCAGCACAACACCCGCCCAAAGGGCCACTGACTTCCTCCTCACCTGCCTGGGGGGCCCAAGGCATCTTCCTCTTCCTCGCAGCCTCCTCCTCCATCCAACCAAGTTTTGGGAAGGACAAATCCTGATGGGGGAGAAAACAAGGGCTGAGCGTGTTGGCTTGGGGGTTCCTCCTGCCCAAGTCCATCTCTAGAACTCACCGGGCATCCTGTGTCCATAAAAACCTCCAAAACACCAAGATTCAGCCCAGAAAAACCCAAGCTACTGACATTCAGGCAAAAAGACCCTCAGAAATAGCAAGAAGACCCTGAGCCCCCCAAACAGCAAAAAGTTGAGATTTAACTAAAAAATACTCCAAAATGTGAAGATTAACCCAAAAAATCTCTCCCAGAAGTTGCCCCTCTCTGGTCTCGTCCCCTCTGGGTTTCAGAGGGTCTCCCCTGAGTGACTCTCTGACTCCTCTGGGGTGTTGGGGGTCCTAAGTGTCCCTTCTCCTCTGACGCTCGCCTTTGGGAAGCCGAGTTCCCAGACATTCCCCCTCTCCAGGGTCTCCACTTTGTTGTCCCGGGGATCCCAGGAGTCTCACCCATCCAGGCTTCCCCTTCTTCACGCCCCCCGTTTCAGGATCCCAGGGGTCCCGGGGCTCCTCTGTCTCCGTGCTCCCCCCTCCAGGCTGCCAGGGGTTCCCCAGGTCCGGCATCGCCCCACTATGCCCTCCACACTCGGTAGCTCCTGGGCTCCACACCCACCCCCGGCACTCCTGGGGGGG
>NW_020924120.1:0-596 GCF_003984885.1 Neopelma chrysocephalum | reverse complement strand
GGAAGGGGGTGAATGTGAAAGCCTTAATTGACTTAATGAAACAGTTGTCTACAAAAGAAGTTGCTTCAAAAAGCAATTGCAAAAGCATCCAAATGTGTGGATCCTGAAAGATCTGGTATTGCCCTCTCTGGTTAGCGCAGATAATGTTTGGTTGAAGCACCGATTTTTATTTTCAATTTTTTTAAGAGAAGAGGGAAAATACTTGAAAACACTTTATTGAAACTTTATTGAAGTTGACATACTTTGCTTAATGCAATAAAGTTTATTATTTCAAAATAACACCCAAAAAAGAGTGCATCTGTGAATAAAGTTACATCTTACTGGGAATTCCTCTCTGAATCTGAGAAACCTGGCAAACAGCCTTAGCTAAAAATACCCAAACCTACCTGAGTTGTGCTTTGACTGCTGTGCTTACAGAACATCTGATGGTGGTAAAAGCAGAACTAGGGCTGTGCAGAGCACTCATGTTCTGTGCAGTCTCTGACAGGAACTCATGATGGACTTTGCTGTCCAGAAAGGACACGTCTGCTCTTTCCTCTGGTGTCAAAGTTACCAGGGATGTGTCTTTGAGACTAAAACCTTGCTTTAATGAACTT
>NW_020924119.1:6852-9252 GCF_003984885.1 Neopelma chrysocephalum | reverse complement strand
GGAAAATGGGCTGAACTGTGGGATTTTAAGGAGATTTTTGCCCCCCCAGGTGAAGCCCCTGGGATCCCCTCAGGCTGAGGGAAAAATGGGCTGAACGTGGGATTTTCAGGCTGTTTTTGTCCCCCCAGGTGAGGCCCCTGGGATCCCCTCAGGCTGAGGGAAAAATGGGCTGAACATGGGATTTTAAGGAGATTTTTGCCCCCCCCAGGTGAGCCCCGGCCCCGCAGCCGCCATGGCCTCGCCGGCCGCCAGCCCGGACTCGTCGAGCCACGAGGGCCCGGCATCGAACCACGAGGGCCATGAGGGCCCGGCCCTGAGCCACGAGGGCCCAGCATCGAGCCATGAGGGCCCAGCATCGAACCACGAGGGCCCGGCCTTGAGCCACGAGGGCCTGGCATCAAACCATGAGGGCCCGGCATCGAACCACGAGGCCCCGGCGTCGGCGTCGGCGCCCGCGGGATCCCCGACCTCGGACTCGGAGAACCTGAGCCCCGACGAGCTGGAGCTGCTGGCCAAGCTGGAGGAGCAGAACCGGTCAGGGACCCCGCTTTCCTTGGATCTGGGGGGGGATTGGGTGGAAAATCCACGGATCTCGTTTGTTGGGGGCAATTTTGCTGGTTTGGGGGAATATCTCCGTTCTCTGGGGCTCTTGGTGGGGAATCTCCCCTCCTTCGGGGTGGGTTTGGGGGAATATCTCAGGAGGTTGGGGGTGTTTTGGGGAATATTGCCATTTTGGGGCTATTTTGTGGGAATATCTCCATTTTTGGGGCTATTTGGGGGAATATCTCCATTTTGGGGGCTATTTTGTGGGAATATCTCCATTTTGGAGGCTAATTGGGGGAATATCTCCATTTTTGGGGCTGTTTTGGGGAATATCTCCATTTTCTGGGGCTCCTTTTGGGGAATCCCTCCTCCTTGGGCGTGGTTTTGTGGGAATATCTCAAGGTTTGGTGTGTTTTTGGGGGAGTATCTCCTTCTTTGGGATGTTTGGGGGGAATATCTCCATTTCCTGTGGAATATCTCCATTTTTGGTGGAACATCCCCATTTCCTGTGGAATATCTCCATTTTCAGTGGAATATCTCAATTTTCTGTGGAGTATTTCCATTTTCGGGTGGAATATCTCCATTTTTGTGGAATGTCTCCATATTGGGGGGAATATCTCCATTTTGGGGGGAATATCTCCATTTTGGTGGAATGTCTCTATTTTTGGGTGGAATATCTCCATTTTCTATGGAACACTTCCATTTTCTGTGGAATATCCCCATTTTTGGTGGGAATATCTCCATTTTTGGGGGAAATATCTCAATTTCCTGTGGAATATCTCAATTTTCAGTGAAATATCTCCATTTTTGGTAGAATATCTCCATTTCCTGTGGAATATCTCCATTTTCAGTGGAATATCTCCATTTTTGGGTGGAATATCTCCGTTTTGGTGGAATATCTCCATTTTGGTGGGAATATCCCCATTTTTGGTGGGAATATCTCCATTTTTGGGGCCGTGTGAGGCAATAACTCCGTGTTTGGGGCTGTTGTGTCCCCCCAGGCTGCTGGAGGCCGACTCGAAGTCGATGCGCTCCATGAACGGGTCTCGGCGGAACAGCGGCTCCTCGCTGGTCTCCAGCTCCTCGGCCTCCTCCAACCTCAGCCACCTGGAGGAGGACACCTGGATCCTCTGGGGCCGCATCGTCAACGAGTGGGACGAGTGGAGGAGGAAGAAGGAGAAGCTGCTCAAGGTGCCGGGGAACGGGGCTGGGGTGGGTTTGTCCAACGGGACGTGTTTGGGATGGGTTTGTCCAACAGGACGTGTTTGGGGTTGATTGGTCCAATGGGACATGGTTTGGGGTGGGTTTGTCCAGTGGGACATGGGTTGGGTGGTGTTTTAGGGAGGATTTACCCAATGGGACATGGTTTGGGTTGGGTTTGTCCAAAGGGATGGGGATTGGGGTGGGTTTGTCCAACGGGACGTGTTTGGGGTGGATTTGTCCAAAGGGACGTTTTTGGGGTGGATTTACCCACTGGGACGTGTTTGGGGTGAGTTTGTCCAACAGGATGTATTTTGGGGTGGATTTACCCAAAGGGACATGTTTTGGGGTGGATTTGTTCAATGGGACATGGGTTGAGTGGTGTTTGGGGGTGGAATTGTCCAACAGGATGTTTTTGGGGTGGATTTACCCAAAAGGACACACTTTGGGCTGGGTTTGTGCCGCGGGACCCTGGCTGGGTGGTGTTTTGGGTGGATTTGTCCAACAGGACATGGTTTGGGGTGGATTTGTCCAACAGGATCTGGGCTGGGGTGGGTTCTGTGTCCCGCCGAGCCCCTGTGACCCACCCCATGTTCCCCCATGTTCCCCTGTGTCCTCCTGTGTCCCCCGTGTCCTCTCATGTCCCCTCATGTGCCC
>NW_020924119.1:4926-6752 GCF_003984885.1 Neopelma chrysocephalum | reverse complement strand
CATGTCCCCATGTCCCCATGTCCCCCAGGAGCTGATCCGGAAGGGGATCCCGCACCATTTCCGCGCCATCGTGTGGCAGCTGCTGAGCCGGGCGGGGGAGGTTCCTGTGCGGCAGCAATACTCGGAGCTGCTGCGCATGTCCTCGCCCTGCGAGAAGCTCATCAGGAGGGACATCGCCCGCACATACCCCGAGCACGAGTTCTTCAAGGGCCAGGACAGCCTGGGACAGGAGGTGCTCTTCAACGTCATGAAGGTCAGCAGGGCTTGGGGCCCACCACAAACTCACCTGGGAGGGGTTTGGTTTCTATCCCAAAGTCAGTTTGGAGGAGTTTGGTTTCCATCCCGAATTTTGAGGGATTTGGTTCCACCCCAGACTCAGTTTGGAGGGGTTTGGTTCCTCCTCAGACTCGTTTTTGAGGTTCCACTTCAAACTCAGTTTGGAAGGGTTTAGTTTCTATCCCGAAATTTGAGGGATTTGGTTCCATCCCAAACTCAGTTTTGAGGGGTTTGGTTTCTGTCCCAAAGTTTGAGGGGTTTGGTTCCACCCCAACCTCAGTTTGGAGGGGTTTGGTTCCACCCCAAACTCAGCTGGGAGGAGTTTTGGTTTCTATTCCGAATTTTGAGGGGTTTGGTTCCACCCCGGACTCAGTTTGGAGGGGTTTGGTTCCACCCCAAACTCAGCTGGGAGGGGTTTGGTTTCTATCCCGAATTTGGAGGGGTTTGGTTTCTATCCCAAACTCAGTTTGGTGGGGCTTGGTTTCTATCCCAAATTTGAAGGGATTTGGTTCCACCCCAAACTCATTTTTTAGGGGTTTGGTTTGTATCCCAAATTTTGAGGGGTTTGGGTTGTATCCCAAAATTTGAGGGGTTTGGTTCCACCCCAAACTCATTTTTCAGGGATTTGATTCCACCACAAATTTTGGGGTCTTTTCTGTCCCCCCAAACCCATTTTTGAGGGATTTGGCCCCACCCCAAACTTCCAGCCCCTCCAGTTCTCCCCTTTCCCTCCCCGAGCCGCCTCCTTCCCACCCTCCCTTTTCCCATCGAGCTTCATTTGGAGCTGAGAAACCAAAAATTGAGGGGTTTTGGGATTTAAATCCAAGTTTTAAGCAACGTCCTGATCCCGGGATGTGTTTCCCACCCAAAAAAATCCCTTTTCCGTGGTCCAGGTTCCCCCCCCGAGGCCCCTCTGGAGCAGGGCTGGATCCCCTGCTCCCTGCCAGGGCTTTCCCTGGAATTGTGTCCCTTTTCCAGGCCTATTCCCTGGTGGATCGGGAGGTGGGATATTGCCAGGGCAGCGCCTTCATCGTGGGACTGCTGCTCATGCAGGTCTGGGAATGGGGCTGGGAACAACTGGGAATGGGGCTGGGAACTGGGAAAGGGGCTGGGAACAACTGGGTATGGGGCTGGGAGCTGGGAATGGGGCTGGGAACTGGGAATGGGACTGGGAACTGGGAAAGGGGCTGGGAGCTGGGAATGTTCCCCCTGATCCTCCTGATCCCGACTGGAGCCCATTTGGGGATCCCACTTAGTCCTGGTGGGTTTAAACCCTCCTGGATGGCTCCCAGTCCCATCCCAGCACCCAATGGGAACTGGGAATGTTCCTCCTGATCCCAACTGGAGCCAGTTTGGGGTTCCCTCTTAACCCTGGTGGGTTTAACCCCCCCTGGAAGCTCCTGGTCCCATCCCAGCATCCAATGGGAAGTGGGAACCTCCTCCCTGATCCCAACTGGGGCCAGTTTGGGGATCCCACTTAGTCCTGGTAGGTTTAAACTCCCAATCCCATCCCAGTACCCGATGGGAACTGGGAACCTCCTCCCTGATCT
>NW_020924119.1:3281-4916 GCF_003984885.1 Neopelma chrysocephalum | reverse complement strand
CCCAAAGGGACCATCCCTGAGACCCCCAAAGGGATCATCCCTGAAACAGTTCCTGGGACACCCCAGGACCATCCCTGAGACCCCCAAAGGGACCATCCCTGAGACAGTTCCTGGGACCCCCCAAAGGACCATCCCTGAGATCCCAAAGGACCATCCCTGAGATCCCCAAAGGGACCATCCCTGAAACAATTCCTGGGACACCCCAGAACCATCCCTGGGACCCCAAAGGGACCATCCCTGAGACCCCAAAGGACCATCCCTGAGACAGTTCCTGGACACCCCAGGACCATCCATGAGACCCTCTCAGAGGGGTGATCCATGAGACCCCCTCAAGGACCATCCATGAGACCCTCAAGGGGACCATCCCGGAGACCCTCAAAGGACCATCCCTGAGACCCCAAAGGGACCATCCCTGAAACAGTTCCTGGGACACCTCAGGACCATCCCTGAGACCCCAAAAGGACCATCCCTGAGACCCCAAAAGGACCATCCCTGAGACCCCAAAAGGACCATCCCTGAGACCCCCAAAGGGACCATCCCTGAGACAGTTCCTGGGACCCCCAAAGGGACCATCCCTGAAACAATTCCTGGGACACCCCAGGCCCGTCCCTGAGCTCCCCAATCCCCTCACCCCCCCGTCCCTCCCTGGCAGGAGCAGCTGCCGGAGCTGAGCGGGCACTTCCGTGCCCAGAGCTTCCTGACCTCCATGTACGCCTCCTCCTGGTTCCTCACCCTCTTCCTCACCACCTTCCCCCTGCCCGTGGCCACGCGCGTCTTCGACGTCTTCATGGACGAGGTACCGGCCCCCTGGACCCCCAAAAAACCCCCAAACCCCCTCCCTGTGTTTTGGGGGGACGGCAAACCCCAAATGCCCGTGGGGTCGGTGCCGCAGGGGCTGGAGGTCGTGTTCCGTGTGGGGCTGGCGCTGCTGCAGCTCAACCAGGCCGAGCTGGTCCAGCTGGACATGGAGGGCATGTCCCAGGTACCGGGGGGTTATGGGGTGGGCTGGGGGGTGGCGGGGGCCAGGGGGGGCAGTTTTGGGGTGGGTGGGACCAGGGGGAGCAGTTTGGGGTGGGTGGGACCAGGGGGAGCAGTTTTGGGGTTGTTTCTCCCATTTCGAGATGGTTTTAGGGTGGTTTCTTCCATTCTGGGGCAGTTTTGGGGTGGTTTCTCCCATTCCAAGGTGGTTTTGGGGTGGTTTCTGCCATTCTGGGGTGGTTTTGGGGCAGTTTTGGGGTAATCTCTCCTGTTTCAGGGTGGTTTGGGGGCAGTTTCTCCCATTTTTGGACAGTTTTCGGTGGTTTTGGGGTGGTCTCTCCCATTCCGGAGCAGTTCTGGGGTGGTTTTGGGGTGGTCTTTCCTGTTCCAGGGCAGTTTTGGGGTGGTTTCTCCCATTTTGGGGCGGTTTCGGGGTGGTCTCTTGCAATTTGGGGCGGATTTGGGGTGGTCTCTCTCATTCCAGGGCAGTTCTGGGGCAATTTCTCCCATTTTGGGGCGGTTTTGGGGTGATTTCTCCCATTCTGGGGTGGTTTTGGGGCAGTTTTGGGGCAGTCTCTCCCATTTTGGGGCAGTTTTGGGCTGGTTTCTCCCATTCCGGGGTGGTTTTGGGGGAGTTTTGGGGTGGTCTCTCCCATT
>NW_020924119.1:1641-3271 GCF_003984885.1 Neopelma chrysocephalum | reverse complement strand
TGTTTGTGTGCGTGGCTGCCCCGGCGGTGCCCCCGCAGTACTTCCAGAAGGTGATCCCGCACCAGTTCGACTCGTGCCCGGACAAGCTGATCCTCAGGGCCTTCCAGGTCAAGTACAACCCCCGCAAGATGAAGAGGTGAGCGCGGGGGGCCCGCGGGGGGCTCGGCCCCGGCCCAGGCCCCACGTCCCCCTGTCCCCCCCAGGCTGGAGAAGGAGTACACGCAAATCAAGAACAAGGAGATGGAGGAGCAGATCGAGATCAAGGTGGGACGGGGACGGGGGGGCACCCAGGGGATGTGTGGGGACGCCACGGGGCTCCTGGGGACACTTGGGGACACCCCAGGGTCACCTTGAGTTGTCCCAGGGTCAGTTGAGCCACCCCAGGGTCACCTTGACTCATCCCAGGGTCACCTTGAACCATCCCAGGGTCACCTTGAGCCACCCCAGGGTCACCTTGAGCCACCCCAGGGTCACTGGACCCATCCCTGGGGCCACCAAAGCCACCCTGGAGCCATCCCAGGGTCACTTGAGCCACCCCAGGGTCACCTTGAACCATCCTTGGGTCTCCCAAAGCCACCCTGGAGCCAATTTGAGCCACCCCAGGGTCACCAAAACCACCCTGGAGCCACTTTGACTCATCCCAGGGTCACCTTGAGCCACTCCAGGGTCACCTTGAACCACCCCAGGGTCACCAAAGCCACCCTGGGGCACTTTGGGCCACCCCAGTGTCAATTGAGCCATCCCAGGGTCACCTTGAACCATCCCAGGGTCACTTGAGCCATCCTTGGGTCCCCCAAAGCCACCCTGGAGCCAATTTGAGCCACTCCAGGGTCACCTTGAGCCATCCCAGGGTCACCAAAACCACCCCAGTGTCAATTGAGCCACCCCAGGGCCACTGGAGCCATCCCTGGGGCCACCTTGGCTCATCCCAGGGTCCCATTCCCGGGAATGATTCCCACATTTCCCCCCCAGCGGCTCCGAACCGAGAACCGGCTCCTGAAGCAGCGGATTGAGACCCTCGAGAAGGTGAACCCGGGGGGGGGGGACCCCAGAAACACCCCAAGGGACCCCAAAAACACCCCAAGGGACCCCAAAACACCCCTAAACACCCCAAGGGGGCCCCAAAACCACCCCTAAAAATCCCAAGGGGACCCCAAAAACACCCCAAGAGACCCTAAAACACCCCTGAACACCCTGGGGGGGACCTGAAAAACACCCCTAAACATCCCGGGGGACCCCAAAAACACCCCAAAACGTCCAGAGGGGACCCCAAAATACCCCTAAAAATCCCAGGGGGACCCCAAAAACCCCTTTTGGGGCAAAATCCCCCTGTTTTGGGATAAAACTCCCCCCTTCAGAGCAAAATGTCCCTGTTTTGGGGGAAAATCCCTTCGTTTGGGGGCAAAATTCCCTCTATTTGGCGGTGAAATCCCCCCATTTTAGGATCAAATCCCCCTCTTTTGGGACAAAATCCCCTCATTTAGGGACAAAATCCCCCGGTTTTGAGGTAAAATCCTCCCTTTTTAGGACAAAATCTCTCTATTTTGTGACAAAATCCCCTCATTTAGGGACAAAATCCCCCCTTTTAGGACAAAATCCCCCTGTTTTTAGGACAAAATTCCCGCTATTT
>NW_020924119.1:951-1631 GCF_003984885.1 Neopelma chrysocephalum | reverse complement strand
CCTGGCATTGCCCCATCCCGGGTTTGGGAGGCTCGGGAATGTCCCGGAGGGGCTCCTTTCGCGGCTCCTCCGCTTCCGCTCCTCCCTCCGCTCCTCCCTCTGCTCCCTCCCCGTTTTTTGGGATAACCGCGCCCCGAATCCCTGGAATTCCGTGCGGGCGGGGCTCGGGAGGCGGGGGAAGGTGCCGGGTTCCTCCGCTCGCGGTCTGTGCGTCTGCTCCTCACTCTGTCTGTCCGTCCCTGCTCCAGGAGAGCGCGGCTCTCGCCGACCGCCTCATCCAGGTACTGCCGAAAAAACTCCTTTTTTCCCCCTTTTTCCCGCTTTTTCCGCCCCATTTCCGCCTCCTCCGCTTCCCCTTTCCCGCCGCTCCCGCCGCCTCTCCCCTTTTCCTGCTTTTCCGGAGGCTCCCGAGCACCTTCCCCGCGCGGGGGGGGGAGGGTTTGGGGGGGATTTGGGGGGTTTGGGGAGGGGGGAAAATTGGGGGGAAAAGCGGCGGTTTGAGGAGTTTGACCGGAATTTGGGGACTGGGGGGGGGGGAAGGGAAGGGGGGAAAGGGGCTCGGAGGGGACAGGAGGTGTCCCTTGGGAGGGTGGCACCTCCCTGTCCCCACTGTCACCTCCCAGGGCTGGTGGCACCTCCTTGTCCCCACTGTCACCTCCTGTAGGGTTGGGGACATCCCC
>NW_020924119.1:656-941 GCF_003984885.1 Neopelma chrysocephalum | reverse complement strand
ACCTCCTTGTCCCCACTGTCACCTCCTGTAGGGTTGGGGACATCCCCCGGGGCTGGTGGCACCTCCTTGTGCCCACTGTCACCTCCCTTAGGTCTGGAGATGTCATTGGGGGCTGGTGGCACCTCTTTGTCCCCTGTGTCACCTCTTGTGGGGATGGTGTCACCTCTGGGGATGGTGGCACCCTCCGTGTGTCACCTCCTTGTCCCCAGTGTCACCTCCTTGTCCCCAGTGTCACCCCCTTGTCCCCAGCAGTGCCACCAACCCCCTCCCAGTGTCACCCTGAGC
>NW_020924119.1:0-646 GCF_003984885.1 Neopelma chrysocephalum | reverse complement strand
CACAGAGAACCTGCAGAGGGCTCAGAGCACCATCAGGGAGCTGCAGGTGTGTCACTGTGTCAGTGTGACAGGGCTGTGACAATGGGGGGGTCACAGGGATGTCAGGGGGGTGTGATGGGTGTCACAGGGCTGTGACAGGGGGAGGTGACACTGTGTGTCCCCAGGGGACCCCCCGGTTCAGCGAGGAGTTCGTGACCCACCTGCAGACGGAGCTGGAGCAGTCGCGGCTGCGCGAGAGCGAAACCCTCGGGGCCCTCAAGGAGATGCAGGACAAGGTCCTGGACATGGAGAAGGTGACACGGGGACAGGGGGGACACCGCGGGGGGGAGGGCACGGGGAGGGGCACACTGGGGGTCCCAGGGACAGGGAGGGTCACACGAGTGGCCTCAGGGACAGGGAGGGTCCTGTGAGTGGCCCTGGAGACAGAGAGTGTGACACCAGTGGCCCCAGGGACAGGGAGGGTCCCATGAGTGACCCTGTGAAGGTCCCCAGCTGTGTCCCCATTGATGTCATGGCTGTCCCTTGTCCCCACTGATGTCCCCTGTCCCTGTGGCTGTCCCCTGTCCCCATGGCTGCTGTCCCCTGTCCCCCCTGATGTCCCCTGATGTCCCTTGGTGTCCCCAGAGGAGCACGCTGCTGCCGGACG
>NW_020924118.1:0-1484 GCF_003984885.1 Neopelma chrysocephalum | reverse complement strand
GAGTTACCGGTGGCACCATGGGAATGGTTTTGGTGTTGAATGATGCTCAAACCAGCCTGGTTCACCCAACTGCAAACACACATCCTGCTTTTTGAAGTTGGATGGGGCAGAGAAGCTGGTAACTGGCCTGTCCATTTGTGAGGAGCAGTCAATCCCTTCATCCTATAGAAGTCCATTCCCCTTTCATCCAGGCAGGTTCTTCTAACACAGCCCTTCTTGGGGTAGATGTGTGGAGATTCCTGCCTTGGCTGGGGATGCCCTCCAAGGACACTTCTCAAGGCTGAGCAAAAGAAATCTCCCCACGACTGTTGGTCTGGCTGAGTTACATCAGATCTCTACGTAATAATTATTTCTTTTTGCTAGCTTTAATATAATTGTTTAAATAATTGCTTCAACACAGCACACTATCCTATCTTATACTGTACTACTTGTAGTTTTAGCCTTTGTATTGTGTAGTAAGTAATTCTGATTAAGATCTTTTGTCTGATCATTTGTAAGAATAAATGATTCATTTTATAGAAATATTCTCATTTGTCCAATCATTAAAACCTGTGGGACAAAAGTGGCTCAATCACACTTCTGTAATTTCTTAAATTTAATGTGTTGACAAAATCTGAGGCAAAGATTGGATCCCTTATTCCTTGAGGCTCCACAGTGGGACAATGGCTCCTTGATTCCATGAGGTTGCACTGTTTCCAGTGTTCTTGGGCTCCAGAAGGCCCTGCAGTGTGACAATGGCCCACTGATTCCATCATTTCCCCCAGTGTCACAATGGACCCTTGATTCCATGAGGTTCCCCACTGTCACAATGGTCCCTTTGACTCCAGAAGGCCTTGCAGAATCATAATGGCCCCTGGATTCTGTGAGGTTCCACAGTGTCACAATGGACCCTTGATTCCATGAGATTCTGCAATGTCCCATTGGTTCCCTTTGGTTCCAGAAGGTTCTGGGATGTCACACTGGCCCCTTGATTCCCTGACATTCCACAAAGTCCTTTTGATTCCATGAGGTTCCGCAGTGTCCCATGTTCCCTTTGGTTCCAGGAGGCCCCAGTGTATTCCAATGGCCCCTGGATTCCATGAGATTCCACAGTGTCCTGGGATTCCCTTGTCTCCCTGAGTTTTGGCAGTGTCCCGGGGTCCCTTTGTTCCCAGGAGGTTCCTTTGTTTCCATCAGGCCCTGCCACGTCCCAGACTCCCTTTGGTTCAATGAGGTGCTGCAGGGTCACAATGTCCCCTTTATTCCATGAGGTTCTGCCATGTCCCAGGGTTCCTTTGGTTCCACAGGATTCCACAGTGCCAAAACTCCCTGGTTCTTATCCTTCCAAAATTTCTGGACCCATTCTATCCCTGCCTGGGATGGAGCACCACTGTGTTTCTGCAGGAATGGATCCATGGCCATCCTGCCACTGCGCCAATTGAATGCTGCAGAAACGTCACTGCAGGCCCGACCCTGGATGCAGGAACAGTCTGGGAACTACAGGC
>NW_020924117.1:0-2812 GCF_003984885.1 Neopelma chrysocephalum | reverse complement strand
CTCACAGACTTTGCTGCCTTCCTCTTGCCAGAGCAAGCTTTGGAGTGTGGGCTGGTAGGTGGGAGGAGAGGAGGAGAAAAGATTTTTAAACAACCTTGAATGGCTGTGGGAGTGAAAGGATAAAGAGTTCTTCCTAGGGCAGGGGGCTGGGAAATCACTGGCTGGTTTCTCAGTCAGAACTGGGAGGTTTGGTGTGGGTTGTGAATCTCCTGCTCGGGGTTACTGGAGGAACCTTTCCCAGTTCCATCAGGGACAATGTGCAGACCCAGCAAACTGTGGTGGTTCCCTGGCCTCCAGGTCAGCCTTGCACTGATCAAACAGAGGGTTTCACCTCTTCCATTCTCTCTGAGAATGTCCAGTCCCTGTTTTGTGTGCAGGTGGTTGAAGGAAAGCTTTATAACTGGTGTAACATTGATCACACAAAGCGTTGCTTCTCCTCCTCCGAGTCCCCCCAGATTTGGCCCCCCAGGAGCATCAATGCCATGGAAAACAAAGACCAGGACAGGGATTTTATGGCTTGTTTGAGCCAGCTCGAGGTGTTTGGGAGTGTGTTCTTGGCCGTGAGGGTGACTGGGTTTGGTCTGTGCAGTTTGAGGAGCAGCAAGCCTTCGAGAAGAGCCGCAAGTTCCTCCGGCAGCTGGAGATCTGCTTCGCTGAGAACCCTGCCCACCACCAGAAGATCATCAAGGTCCTGCAGAGCTGTGCAGACTGTCTGCCCCAGGAGATTGCAGAGGTAACCAGGTGTCCCCTCTCTGCCAGAGCCCTGAGGGTGATTCCAGCCTGGCTCCCTGTCCCCGTGTGCTGCTCCTGGGCAGCAGTTTGGGGGCACAGCTCAATCCATAGAACCACAGAATGGGTTGGGTTGGGTTGGGAGGCACCTGAAAGCTCCTCCTGTTCCACCCCCTGCCCTGGGAAAGGACACCTTCCACTGGACCAATCCAACCTGGCCTTGGGTTCCAGGACAGCTGGAGCTGCCTCTTCAAGGGGCTGCCCAGTTGATGCCCTGCCTGTCTCCTCCCTGTCACCTTGCAGGTGAGATTTTTAGCTTGGTGCCTCCTCCAGGGTCTGTCTGGAATTCTGGAGGGGTAATTCCGTGCTGATTTGCTGGCTGGGTGTGGAATGACCTCAGAATACTCAGGAAGCAGTCGCAGTGCAAGCACAGACGTCGACGTTGGATGCTTAACAAACCTTTGATGCTCCACTTGCTTTGAGAATCCTTCAGAGGGCAATGTGAGGACATGGAACGAGCCTCATTTCCTCTGGATTTCTCTCCTCCAGCTGAAGACCCAGATGTGGCAGCTGCTGAAGGGCCACGACCACCTGCAGGACGAGTTCTCTGTGTTCTTCGACCACCTCCGGCCCTCGGCCAGCAGGATGGGAGACTTCGAGGAGATCAACTGGACAGAGGAGAAGGAATACGAGGTGCAGCAACCTTTTCTAAGGCCAGAGAGGATAAAACCAGAGATGGGAGATTTGTTTGAACTGGGAGAACTCAAACAGAGGCTGCAGTTCCAGGGAGGGGGAAGTGGTGGGGTGGGAGAGAAGAGTTTGAAGGAAACTCTTCAAATCTTTGGACAGGATTTGTGTCTCCAGGGAGAACAAAGCTGGGAGCAGTGATGGGAGTTTGTTTTGTTGCAGTTTGACGGGTTTGAAGAGGTGTCTTTGCCAGATGTGGAGGAGGAGGACGAGCCACCCAAGATCCACGGGGCCGCGAGGAGCAAGAAGAGGAAGGAGATGGGGGGACAACACAACGACAAGGTGGGGCTGGGGGGGCCTCACTCTGGGCTCTGAGCTGGGGAATGGCCACGGGGAGAGATTGGGGGGCATGACAGGAGCCTCCCAAGGGGGCTGGAGTGCTCCTGGTGTGCTCTGCTTGCCAGCAGCAGCATCCCCTCAGTGTCCGTGTGTCTGTTCCAGGAGGTCGAGTGGATGGAGGGGATGAAAAGGTGTCCATGTGTCTGTTCCAGGGGGTCGAGTGGGTGGAGGGGATGAAAAGGTGTCCATGTGTCTGTTCCAGGAGGTCAAATGGGTGGAGGGGATGAAGAGGTGTCCATGTGTCTGTTCCAGGGGGTCGAGTGGGTGGAGGGGATGAAGGAGTGTCTGTGTGTCTGTTCCAGGAGTGGGTGGAGGGGATGAAAAGGTGTCCGTGTGTCTGTTCCAGGAGGTCAAATTGGGTGGAAGGGATGAAGGAGTGTCCATGTGTCTGTTCCAGGGGGTCGAGTGGATGGAGGGGATGAAGGAGTGTCCATGTGTCTGTTCCAGGAGTGTCCGTGTGTCTGTTCCAGGAGGTCGAGTGGATGGAGGGGATGAAGGAGTGTCCATGTGTCTGTTCCAGGGGGTCAAATGGGTGGAGGGGATGAAGGAGTGTCCGTGTGTCTGTTCCAGGGGGTCGAGTGGATGGAGGGGATGAAGGAGTGTCTGTGTGTCTGTTCCAGGAGGTCGAGTGGATGGAGGGGATGAAAAGGTGTCTGTGTGTCTGTTCCAGGAGTGTCTGTGTGTCTGTTCCAGGGGGTCAAGTGGGTGGAAGGGATGAAGGAGTGTCCATGTGTCTGTTCCAGGAGGTCGAGTGGATGGAGGGGATGAAGGAGTGTCCATGTGTCTGTTCCAGGAGGTCGAGTGGGTGGAGGGGGTGAAGGAGTGTCTGTGTGTCTGTTCCAGGAGGTGAGTGGATGGAGGGGATGAAGGAGTGTCCGTGTGTCTGTTCCAGGGGTCATGTGGATGGAGGGGATGAAAAGGTGTCCGTGTGTCTGTTCCAGGAGGTCAAATGGGTGGAGGGGATGAAGGAGTGTCCGTGTGTCTGTTCCAGGAGTGT
>NW_020924116.1:0-3412 GCF_003984885.1 Neopelma chrysocephalum | reverse complement strand
GGAGCGCGGCTGTGGGTGGAAAGGCTGGAGGGCTCGGGAGGGTTTAGCGCGGGGGTTCGGGGGTTCCCCCGGGTCAGACCGCAGGGCCGTGTAACCCTCTCGGGGGCTGCGGGGCCCGGGGGCCTCCCAGGAACCCGGATGTTCGATTCGGGTCCTCAGAAAGTCCTTCGGAAAAAAAATTAAAAACCACCCAACCAAAAAAAGAACCCTAAAAAAAGGAAAAGTGAGAAAAAGATGGAGGAAAAACTGGAAGGGCCAGGATGATTTGATTGCTTTGCTTCAGTTTTTCCTTGCTCTTCTCCTGCTCAGATTCTTTGCTCCCTTCCTTTACAGAAAGCTCTTCTGCTGTTCTGTGGTTTTGGGGTCCCTTAGGGGCTTTTAGGGGTGGCTGAGGAGGTATTGGGGGGTCTCTGAGGGTGTTTGGTGTCGTGAGGGGACTTCGGGGGGAGGTTGAAGGTCCCTGAATGGGTTTGGGAATCCCTGAGGGAGTTTTGGAGTCTCCGAGGGAATTGGGAGGTCCTGGTAGGCTTGTGGGAGGGGTGTCTTTGAAGGAGTTTTGTGGGTTTCTAGAGGGAAATCAGAAGTCCCAGAGGGTTTTGAGGGTCCCTGAGGGTTTTTTTGAGGTCCCTGAAAGGGCCTGGGGGGTCTGAGGTGGGTTTTGCAGGTCACTGAGAGGGTTTAGGGGGTCCTGGGGGGGGATGAGGTCTCTGAGAGGATTTGTGGGGTCCTTGAGGAGGTTTCGATGGGTCCAGAGGAGGATTTCTGAGGGGATTTCAGGGGTTTTGCGTGGATTTTATGGGGTCTCTGTGTTGACAGACCGACCCCAGGGAAAAGGGATCCCAATTCCCCCCCTGAACCCCAGAGACCCCCAAAACTCAGCAGACAGAGACCCCACAGGGAGGGGAGCCCGGGGGTCCCCTAAAGCTCAGCAGTGGGTTCAAGGGCTCCCCCAGCCCCCAGGGGAGGGGTCCTGGGGGTGACTCCAAAAATCTGGGAGGGGAGATGTACCACATCCAGGTAAGGGGATCCCAGTGCCCCCAGTATATTCCAGTGACCTTCCAGTGACCCTCAGTATGGCCCAGTAACCCCCTCAGTGACCACCCAGTGTGTCCCAGTGACCTCCAACTGCCCCCCAGTATGGCTCAGTGATCCTCCAGTGAGCACCCAGTAACCCCCAGTATGGCTCAGTAACCAGCCAGTGTCCCCCTGTGTGTCCTGGTAATCCCCCAGTAACTCCCCAGTCCCTCCCAGTGTCCTCCCAGCGTCCCTCAGTAACCCCCCAGTCCCTCCCAGTGCCCCCTGGTTCCCTCCAGTGTGTCCCAGTATCCCCCAGTGCCCCCCAAAGCCCCCCAACTGTCCCCAGTGTGTCCCCAGATGCCCTTGGCCTTTCTGTGAGCCTGTGTGGGGGGGTGTTTTCGGTCAGAGGATCCAGGGGGGCTCCTGGGGTGAGATGGAGGGTTGGGGACATCAGGGATGGGGTTTGGGGACAGTGGGGAGATGTTTGTGGACAGTAGAATTGGCAGTGTCAAGTGGGGAATTGGGGACACCAAAAGGATCTTGGGGACACTGGGGGGGGTCTCAGGACTCACCTGCTCGTAGGGAAGCCCCTCCTCTCCCTATCTAGGCCCCATTAACTCCCCCAAATGTCCCCCAACTCCCCTTTTTTTCCTGTAATCCTCTTCCCCCCACAGATCCCTTTCACCTCCCAAGACCCCTTTTAACTCCCCTAAATACACCCAAAGCCCCCCAAACCCTACCAGTTCCTCATCCAACACCCCACAGATCCTCCCAAATCATCCCAAGCCCTCCTTAAATCCCTTCCAACACCCGCGAAAGAGGGATCACCCGGCACCGTGGGACAGGAGCACAGTGGGCTGTACTGGGGGCACTGGGCTGGACTGGGAGGGCACTGGGGGGGGGGCTCGGGTGTCCCATGACAATGTGGCCCATCTCCAGGGGAGATCTGGGGAGCAGTGAGGAGGTACTGATCTGTCCTGGTCTGTACCCCCAATCCCCAAAGCCCCTCCCCAGCTCCCCCAGGACCCTCCCGCATCCCAAAGCCCCCCAGGCCCCCCCAGGCCCCTGAGTTGGTCCTGCTGCCCCTTGAGCATTTGCAGCTGCTGCAGAACCAGGCATTTCATCAGCAAATGTGCAGGTGACACCAAGCTGGGGGTGTGTTGATGTGCTGGAAGGCAGGAGGGCTCTGCAGAGGGACCTGGCCAAGCTGGATCCATGGGCTGATTGCAAGGGGCTGAGGTTCAAGCAGGCCAAGGGCCGGGTCCTGCCCTTTGGCCACAAGAAGCCCCGTCAGCCCCCCGGGCTGGGGCCAGAGTGGCTGGAGAGCAGGCAGGCAGAAAGGGAGCTGGGAGTGTGGATGGACAGGAAGCTGAAGAGGAGGCAGAGTGTGGCCAGGTGGCCAAGAGGGCCAGTGGATGGTGGCCTGGAGCAGGTGCAGAGAAGAGCAACGAGGCTGGAGAAGGGAGTGGAGCACAAGTGGTTGAGTAGAGGCTGAGGGACCTGGGGCTGTTGAGGCTGGAGAAGAGGAGGTTCAGGGGAGACCTCCTGACTCTCTGCAAGTCCCTGCCAGGAGGTTGTAGCCAGGTGGGGGTGGGGCTCTTGTGCCAGGAAGCAGCAGTAGGACAAGAGGGCTGGGTCTTGAGCTGTGCCAGGGGAGGTTTCGGTTGGATATTAGGAAGCAATATTTTCCCCAGAGAGTAATCAGGCCTTGGAAAGGACTGGGCAGGGAGGGGGTGGAGTCAGCGTCCCTGGAGGTGTTGAAGGTGAGAGTGGATGTGGCCTCAGTGCCATGGTCTGGGAAGCACAGCGGGGTTGGATCAAGGTTGGACTTGATGATCTCGGAGGTCTTTTCCAACGTGGCTGATTCTGTGATTCTCTGATTGCCATTCCTATGGCAGCACCTGCTTGAGGCTCTATCCCCAGGGTGATAGAGGTGTCTGTCCATATATATCTGCAGGGTTAGTCTGTAAATGTGTGGTGTTAGAAAAGCAGGCTGAGTTCTGGGCTGGTTGTAGAAGGAGAAAGAAGCCCAGAGCCCAGTGCAAGCAGGCAGCCCTCAGCTTGCACATCATGTCCCCTCCGTGCAGGTTCCTGTCCTTGAGCCCAGGCCCTGAGGTGAGGCTGAGAAGTGGTGCGGAGGTGAGCCCAGAGCTGTCCCTGAGGTGAGGCTGAGAATAAGTGCAAGGCAGAGGTGCTGCTGAGGAAGGAGAGTCCCATGGTGGGGAACAGATGAAGGTGCCCATTCCTGAGAAGGTGCTGTGTCCATCCCCTGTGTGCCAGGTGAGCTGGGGCTTTGCTGCAGAGCTGCAGGCGCTGATTTGAGCGGCTCCAAGTGCTGAGATGGTGGCACCCAGGAACACAAACTGTGCCTGGCCACGGAGCCTGCAAGGAGGAG
>NW_020924115.1:0-457 GCF_003984885.1 Neopelma chrysocephalum | reverse complement strand
GAGCCCTGGCAACCAAAGAACCAAAGCCCTACAAGCCCAAAGTGAAGCCCCAGCCGTGTGCCATGGGCCCCTTTGTGATGTCACGGCCTATCCTCTCCATTCCAGAATAGTCCCTGGCAACCAAAGAACCAACGCCTCACACCCCCCCAGTGCAGCCCCACCTGTCTGCCACGGGACTCTTTGGGATGTCACGGCATTTCCCCCAGGAAAGAAAGCCTGGAACCTTGGGGTTTCAGATGCACTTGACAGGCCACCCTGCGCACTCCATGGGCAGAAAGAGCTTTCTGTCCTGGCCCTTTTTGTCTGGCAGGAATCTTCAGCTGTGTTCATTTGGGCCAGTCAGACTGGCAATTTCAGGGCAGGGCTCCTGCCAGCCAAGGACAGCCCTTTCCCCCTGCAACGAAAGCTTAGAGCCTCAAGGTCTCAGGTGCAGCTGCTGGGACAGCCTGGGCACTCC
>NW_020924114.1:0-1454 GCF_003984885.1 Neopelma chrysocephalum | reverse complement strand
CAAAGGTCCCTCTGGCTTCACCTGAAGGGCAAAGCTTAACTCCCAAAAGGGAATAATTCAGATGTCAGACAGGTAATACCTACCTAGCAAATTAATGCCATCATTTACAATGAGCTGTCTGTAACATAAATAGTTCAAAATGGGCTCAAAATACTCAGGACTGTGGTCAGTTAGGAATGCTCCTCTATGATCCTGCTTGTTCCCCCAAGTATCTGTTTCCAGAACATATATATGTATATATATAAAATTAAATTGGATATATTAATGTATAGAATTAAATTTGATATATTAATAGAAGAGCATTTGCTTCACTTTCAGAGTTTTATTACCAAAGGTGGTGGGATGTGAAAATTCCACGTGTGAAAGGGTGTTTTGTAAAGGAAGGAAAAGAGGAGTGTGGGGGGGAAATGACCTTAAAATGAACTTGTTGCTGCTCTAAATAACTGAAATACTTTATCAAATACATAAGAATAAAAGCAGCACTAAGGTTTGAGTCTGACTGTCTCCCAAGGGCTGCCCCGGGCAGTGTTTGCTCATGGATTCTCCTGAGGAAACTGAGAAACAATAACATGAAAACCTAAAATCAATCAAACAAACAAAAAAGCACCCAACATACTAACTGTGGAGGGAAGTTTTATTTTCACTTTGTGAGATTATAAATAGGTGGACAACAGAGAAATAAAGAATTATTAAAAGAATAATTCTATCTTCTGCTTTGGTACTTTAATATACTTTTGATATTTTAGATTCTCAGCTTGACAGTGCCTTTTGCCTACTTTGCTAATTTATCACTTTAAAAAAATAAAGTTAATTTCAATATACTCCCCTTTATCTTTAAACATGGGCCAACATGCTGTCAGGTTCTTTGTTAACCAAAGTGCTTCTAGAAAACAAAGGCAGTGCAATTTCATTTTTACTTCATATAAAAAGTGTTTACAAATTGATTTCTTGCAAAATTGTGGTGGTGAACACAAAATACAGAGAAAGTCGCAGAAGTCAAAGACCTCCTACTTCATAAGAAGTTATTTTTCAAGCTCTTTTGCTGCATTGAAATCAAGTTTTTTGAGATTAAAAGCATTTGTACCTTATAGTGGTGAAGTACCTGCCTCCCACATTGAGTGTCAGCCAGTCTGTGTGGGACCCTGTCAGCTCCTCCTGAGCTCTCCCATCACTCTGGGACCCCCTTTTCGAGTCAAAACTGTCCCTTTTTGGGCTTAAATTCCCATTTTTTGGTTCCAAAAGTGCTCATTTTTGGGTCCAAACTGCCCCTTTCTTGCCCCAAATTTCCCCTTTCTTGCTCCAAACTTCCCCTTTTCAGTCCCAAACTCCCCAGTTTTGGTCCAAACTTCCTTTTGTTCATTCAGTTTTCCCCTCTTTGGCTCTTTTTTTGCTCCAAATTCCCCCTTTTTGGCCCAAATATCAATCCCAGGACCCCCTCAGACCCCCCAAACCCC
>NW_020924113.1:0-1343 GCF_003984885.1 Neopelma chrysocephalum | reverse complement strand
TTCCTGGTTGCTGATTGATGCTGGGGACCTGAGGGAACCTCTGCAATCCCATGCATGGGGCACAATCTCCTCTCCAGAGCTTAACTTGCTGCAGACTTTGTAGGGAAATCTGTGCTGGCAGCCCGAGTATGTCCCAACCCCCCATACTCCCCCCAGGATATTTGGGATGAGTTCCCCCTTCCTGGCCACCCGCGGGATGGGGGGTGATTGTTTTGCTGCTGTTGCTGCTCCACCCTTGGGGGCTCTTGGGGGTGGCCGGGGGGTGTTTTTTGGGGGTGCCGGGCTGGGTTGGCAGCAGAGCCCCGGCAGTGAGCGGGGGGATGCGGGTCCCCCCCATGGTGGGGGTTGGTGTTGCTGGGTCAGGCCCCACCGGCTCCATTGTCAGCCCGGTGCCGGCGGGGGGGACACAGCGGTTTTGGGCCCCCCCCGGGGTTGCTGGGGGTGGGTGTGGAGCCCGGGAGCTGCTGAGTGTGGAGGGCGGAGTGGGGCGATGCTGGAGCTGGGGGACCCCTGGCAGCCTGGAGGGGGGAGCACGGAGAGGGAGGAGCCCCAGGACCCCCAGGAGCCTGAAAGGGGGGGCACGGAGAAGGGGAAGCCTGGACGGGTGAGACCCCTGGAATCCCCGGGACAACAAAGTGGAGAACCTGGAGAGGGGGAATGTCTGGGAACCTGGAACCCTGAAGGCAATTGTCAGAGGAGAAGGGAACCTTGAGACCCCCAACACTCCCAGCATCCCAGACAAGGGAGACCCTCCAAACCCTTGAGAGGAGAGACAAGAGAGAAGAACTTCTGGGAGTGATGTTTTAGGCTAATCTTCATATTTTGGAATGTTTTTTAGCTGAATCTCAACTTCTTGCAGTTTGGGGTGGTGAGGGTCTTCTTGCTATTTCTGAAGGGGGTTTTTTGCCTGAATCTTGGTGTTTTGGGGTTTTTTATGGTCACAGGATGCCCGGTGGGTTCTAGAGATGGACTTGGGCAGGAGGAACCCCCAAGCCAACGCACTCAGCCCTTGTTTTCTCCCCATCAGGATTTGTCCTTCCCAATACTTGGGCGGATGGAGGAGGAGGCTGCGAGGAAGAGGAAGATGCCTTGGGCCCCCCAGGCAGGTGAGGAGGAAGTCAGTGGCCCTTTGGGCGGGTGTTGTGCTGGCTCTGGCAGCCCAGCATGGCCCCCGGCTGCAGGACAACCCCGCTGCCGCCGCCGTCCTGCCGGGGCCGGAGTTGGGGGGATGTCCTTGGCCTTCCCTGTGGGCCGGAGGCAAATCCCCTCCCTGTCCTTCTTGCTTCCTGCCCCAGGCCCCGAGCTGAGGACGGAGAGCCCGGAGGACAAATCCCCCCGTGAGA
>NW_020924112.1:0-3352 GCF_003984885.1 Neopelma chrysocephalum | reverse complement strand
GGAGGGAAGGCTCGGCTCAGGCTCTGCCCCTTGGCCGGGCGCTCCCTGCCCCCAGCACGGGGCTCCCCTGCCCGCAGAGCCCTGAGGCCCGGCCAGCAGCCGCGGGGGCCGGGCTTTGGGGGGAGCAGAGGGCTGGGTGCTCCTGGGGAGCCAGGGACTGGGGCTTTGGGGCCGTCCTTACCAGGCACTCGCCAAACCTCCAGGGCTGCTCCCTGGTCACCAAGTGCTCAAGATCCCTCCACTTCAGGAACCTGGCTGCACCAAACAGTGCTTCCCGAGAGGCCTGCAGAGCAACAGAGAGCGGGCCATGGCACCGCAGCCCAGGGCACAGCACCCGCATCCCTGCACCAAGGCCAGGAGGAGGCTGCAGGCGACCGTGGGCCAGGGCAGGTGGCACAGCAGCCTCCTGCCATGGGGACACCAGAGCCCACAAGTCCTCACCTCTGCCACACGCTGGTTCTCATCGTGCCAGTTGAAGTAGAATGGCACCAGCCTCAGGTAGATGTGTGGCTTTAGGCTCTTGCTCCTCTCTGTTGCCTGCATCACCTCCCGGAAGAGGACCATGGAGAGCTGCTGCAGCTGGCTGTGCTCCTGCTGCAAAGAAAGAGCGAAAGACCTCAGCACAGGCTTCTCCAGGCCCACTGGGGCACAGGCCTGAAAAGACACTGGGCCCAAAGTTTCCTGGCAGCACTCAGTGCCCACGATGAGGGACACAGAGCCTTACATTGTCAAAGAGTGGCCGCAGCGCCTCAAGCAATTTAAGGGCAGTGGGGCTGGATACTTGGATGACTTTCAAGTGCAGCACATTGATCAACGCAGAGAGGGTCATCTCAACCGCGTCTGTGTCTGCATCCTGCAGTAGCTCCAGGAGGCCTTCATTCAGGCTCCAGATGCTCTTAGCCTGTGTGGAAGACAATGCTGTGGTGCAGCCCCACGCTGCTGCCACGGGGCCCAGAGGCCAAAGGTGCGTCCGAAAGGAGTCGGGCAGCTGAACGGGGAGGAGGAGAACTGGGAGCAGCTGGCACAGCTGCCAAAGGCCAGCCAAGGCCAAGCTACTGCCTTGCACAGCCGCACGCTGCCGGCCCGGCTTCAGCCCCTGCCCCCTGCTCACCAGTGCGGGAGCCTTGCTGATCACCACCAGGCCTCGGAGCGCCAGGCGACGCCTCTCGGGGCACTCACTCCGCAGGCGCCTTGAAATAACCTGCAGGACGCTGAGCCCACATTGTCTGGGGTTCAGGCAGTGCAGCACCTGAAAGGCAGGGAGCAGTGATGGGGTGCCCGGCCGGCAGGAGCCCGGACCCGCCCGGGGCTGGGCCCAGGCAGCAGCACAGGGTGCAGGCACCGTCCCAGGCGGCTGCGGCTGTGAGAGGGCAGAGAGGGGGAGGCAGCTGGGCCAGGCAGCGCTCGCCATCAGGCTCACCTCCACCAGGAACGCCAGGGCAGGCAGTTCCCACAGGGGCTCTTCCCTGCTGAGCCGCGGGAGCAGGTTGGCAGCGACGCTGCGGCAGAAGGAGTGGGAGACACGGCACAGCTCCCTGCAAGGGGGAATAAAGGCACCAGAGACCCTGAGCCAGGTGGGTAAAGCTCCCCTGGGACTCACTCACACAGGCCTGATCTTTGGCCACCAGCCCAGGAGGGGACATGGGCGCTTTGGGAGGTGGCTCCTCCTGTGCAGCCGCCCCTCTCCGCCTTTGCCACTCTGCTCAGCCATCCCTGGCTGCCAAGGCCCTCTGGCCCAGCAGCACGGGCACTGTGTGGGGTGGCCTGTGCACAGGGCAGGAATGCCGGGGGCAGTGGGGAGAAAGGGCTCTCACCTGGCCAGCAGACCCACTGCATAGTGGTGGCTGTCAGCCTTGAGGAGCATGTCCCAGCCACACTTGCGATGGATCACCATCACCACGTCCTCATCCAGCAGCTGGCGCAGCAGGGCTTTCACGGTCTGCACTGCAAACCTGTGTGCAGAGCACAGCCCAGGTCAGGCTCAGAGCCCCGGCCCCAGCCCCGAGGGCGTGGCAGGGAGAGAGGACTGGGATGGAGCACCTGTTGGGGTTGGGGGGAAGGCTGCGCTGCTCCCGGCATCGCCCCCAGAAGGTCTCGACCTCCTCTGACATCTCCTCTGTGCTGATGAAAACTTGGAAGAGCAGAGTCAGAAGGAGGCGGGGCAAATTGGTCTTCACTGCCCCTGGGCACCAGGGCAGCTGGAGGATCTCCCAGAGTGCCACAGTTGCCTGCCAAAGACAAAGCACCCAGAGACAGCTCTCAGGGCCCAGATGTCCATGTGGTAGGGCCCCAGCGTGGCAGGGAGAGGCCAGGGGAGACACAGGGGGATCCCCCGGCCTGCTGGCCCTGAACTTGCCCCTAAGCCAGGGTTGCAGCCTGGAGCCTGAGGCAGGGAGAAGCAGTGGTGAGGGAGGATGAAAAGGCATCCCAGAGGAAAGCTGGGGGTGAGCAGAGGCCAGCTCAAGAAACTCACAGCCAGGGCAAAGACATCGCTCTCATCCCCATCCGAGGTGCGTGTCCTGTGCGCTGGCCAGAATTCCAGCGCACGGAAGAGGATCTGCAGCACCGGCTCCTTAGTCCCTCTGGAGGAGATGAGCGTCCTCCACATGGTGCGAGCAGCTCTGTGGAGTCAGAACTCTGGCTCAGGGGGGTCTGGGACACAGCGCTGTGGCCTGGGCATCTGCAGGGCCCAGGTGACAGAGCCACGGTGCCTTGTGGGGCAGGGAGACAGGCTGGCCTCAGGATTGGGGGCTGGACATGCCAAAGCTGGCAAAGAGAGGAGCTGGAGTGTCCTGGAAGTCTCCATCTCTCTGGCACACCATTTGGGACAGGTTGTGCAGGGGGATGGGGTCTAAAGGCAGGGGAGCCCTCAAGGCAGGTGGGCCCCATACCTGTCACAGGCTGGGGCAGAGCGCAGCAGGGTCACTGCAACATCCACAGGGTGTGCCTCGGTCAGCAGGACAAGAGTCTTGTCCAGCCTGTGCTCAGCCGACACATTGGACGTGAGCCACTGGTGGATGCACCTGACTATGGCCGGCACCTGGAGGGGACACGGGGAACAGTTGGAGAACTGCCAGAGCCAGCAACTTGCCCAGCTTCCCCCAAGAAGTGCTCCCCTTGCCACCACACTGTGCTGCTCTCAAAGGCTGAGGGGGCCCAGCGCAGCCGGCGTGAGGGGCCACAGCATCCCTGGGGCACTGGAGCCCTGGCCACAGGCTGCTTACTTGCTTCCCTGTGTAGACACCACTCTCCACAAGCAAATCCAGCAGGGCAGCGCTGGTCTGGGCATTGAAGAGGTCCGAGTCTGCCGTGCCCCCAGTGGCCATGAAAGTGGTCTCTTCACGCCAAATGC
>NW_020924111.1:5101-5933 GCF_003984885.1 Neopelma chrysocephalum | reverse complement strand
TGGGAAGAGCCTTGGGAAGAGCCGGGATGTGGAAGAGGGTTGGGAAGGACCTTGGGAAGAGCTGGGATGTGGGAGAGGCTTGGGAAGAGCCTCAGGAAGAGCCGGGATAAGGGAGAGCCTTGGGAAGAGCCGGGATGAGGGAGAGCCTTGGGAAGAGCCTCGGGAAGAGCCGGGATGTGGGAGAGGCTTAGGAATAGTTGGGAAGTGGGATATCCTCGGGAAGAGCCCCGGGAAGCTCCGTGTCCCGTTCCCTCACCGGCGGTGACGCTTCCCAGCATCTTCTTCCAGACGTTGAACTGCAGCGACCCCAAATACTTGGGAACATCCAGGAGCAATCCCGTGGGAACGGCCTCCGGCTCCTCCACCGTCCATGCCATCCTGGGGGGAGGAACCTTGGCATGGAGCTCACAGCATTCCCAAAAATCCCCAGGAATGGGACAAGGGGGGCTCAGCCATGCCAAAAACTCCTATGGGAGCTCAGACATCCCAAAAATCCCCAGGAAGGGACACAGGGAGAGTCTGCCATCCCAAAAACCCCCATGGAAGCTCAGCCATCCCAAAAACCCCCATGGAAGCTCAGTCATCCCAAAAACTGCCATGGATGCTCAGCCATCCCAAAAATCCCCAGGGAAGGACACAAGGGGGCTCAGCCATCCCAAAAATCCCCCATGGGAGCTCAGCCATCCCCAAAATCCCCAGGAGTGGACACAGGGGTTCAGCCATCCCAAAAATCCCTCATGGGAGTTCAGCCATCCCAAAAATCCCCAGGGAAGGGACACAGGGAAACTCAGCCATCCCAAAAATCCCCATGGAAGTTCAGCCATCCCAAAAA
>NW_020924111.1:0-5091 GCF_003984885.1 Neopelma chrysocephalum | reverse complement strand
CCCCAGGAAAGGGACACAGGGGCTCAGCCATCCCAAAAATCCCCAGGGAGGGACACAGGGAGACTCAGCCATCCCAAAAACCCCCATGGGAGCTCAGCCATCCCAAAAATCCCCAGGGAAGGGACACAGGGGCTGAGCCATCCCAAAAATCCCCATGGATGCTCAGCCATCCCAAAAATCCCCAGGAAGGGACAAGGGGGCACAACTATCACAAAAATTGCCCATGGAAGCTCAGCCATCCCTAAAATCCCTCATGGGAGCTCAGCCATCCCAAAAATTCCCAGGGAAGGGACACAGGGAGACTCAGCCATCCCAAAAATCCCCATGGAAGCTCAGCCATCCCAAGAAATCCCAAGGGAGCTCAGCCATCCCAAAAAAACCCCATGGGAGCTCAGCCATCCCAAAAATCCCCAGGAAGGGACACAGGGGGACTCAGCCAGCCCAAAAATCCCCATGGAAGTTCAGCCATCCCAAAAAACCCCATGGGAGTTCAGCCATCCCAAAAAACCGCAGGAAGGGACACAAGGGGGCTCAGCCATCCCAAAAATCCCCAGGAGGGGACACAAAGGGGCTCAGCCATCCCAAAAACTCCTATGGGAGCCCAGCCATCCCAAAAAATCCCCATGGATGCTCAGCCATCCCAAAAAACCCCATGGGAGTTCAGCCATCCCAAAAATCCCCAGGGAAGGGACACAGGGAGACTCAACCATCCCAAAAATCCCACCCCAGGAGAGGCTCCACCCCCAGAATTCCCGGTGGGATCGGGCCCTACCTGCGCTTCCGGTTCTTGTGGCTCTGGAAGAGAAAAAGGGGGAGAGGCCGGGAATCAGATCCCGCTTTTCCCAGGAATCAGATCCTGCCTTTCCGGGAATCAGATCCCGCCTTTCCTGGGAATCAGATCCTGCTTTTCCCGGGAATCAGATCCCATCTTTCCTGGGAATCAGATCCTGCCTTTCCCAGGAATCAGATCCCGTCTTTCCCAGGAATCTGATCCCGCCTTTCCCAGGAATCAGATCCCGCTTTTCCTCGGAATCAGATCCCACCTATCCTGGGAATCAGATCCTGCCTCTCCTGGGAATCAGATCCCGCCTTTCCTGGGAATCAGATCCCACCTTTCCTGGGAATCAGATCCCGCTTTTCCTGGGAATCAGATCCCACCTTTCCCGGGAATCAGATCCCACGTCTCCGGGGAATCAGATCCCGCCTTTCCTGGGAATCAGATCCCGCTTTTCCTGGGAATCAGATCCCACCTTTCCTGGGAATCAGATCCTGCTTTTCCTGGGAATCAGATCCCGCCTTTCCTGGGAATCAGACCCTGCCTTTCCCAGGAATCAGATCCCACATTTCCCAGGAATCAGATCCCGCCTCTCCCAGGAATCAGATCCCGCCTTTCATGGGAATCAGATCCCACCTTTCCCAGGAATCAGATCCTGCCTTTCCTGGGAATCAGATCCTGCATTTCCCAGGAGTCAGATCCCACCTTTCCCGGGAATCAGATCCCACTTTTCCTGGAAATTGGATCCCTCCTTTCCCAGGAATCAGATCCCGCCTTTCATGGGAATCAGATCCTGCATTTCCCGGGAATCAGATCCCGCCTCTCCCAGGAATCAGATCCCGCTTTTCCCAGGAATCAGATCCCGCCTTTCCTGGGAATCAGATCCCACCTTTCCCAGGAATCAGATCCCGCCTTTCCCGGGAATCAGATCCCGCCTTTCATGGGAATCAGATCCCACCTTTCCCAGGAATCAGATCCCGCCTCTCCCAGGAATCAGATCCCGCCTTTCCCGGGAATCAGATCCTGCTTTTCCTGGGAATCGGATCCCATCTTTCCTGGGAATCAGATCCTGCTTTTCCCGGGAATCAGATCCCATCTTTCCTGGGAATCAGATCCTGCCTTTCCCAGGAATCAGATCCCGTCTTTCCCAGGAATCTGATCCCGCCTTTCCCAGGAATCAGATCCCGCTTTTCCTCGGAATCAGATCCCACCTATCCTGGGAATCAGATCCTGCCTCTCCTGGGAATCAGATCCCGCCTTTCCTGGGAATCAGATCCCGCTTTTCCTGGGAATCAGATCCCGCCTTTCCTGGGAATCAGATCCTGCTTTTCCTGGGAATCAGATCCTGCCTTTCCTGGGAATCAGATCCCACATTTCCCAGGAATCAGATCCCGCTTTTCCCAGGAATCAGATCCCGCCTTTCCCGGGAATCAGATCCCGCTTTTCCCAGGAATCAGATCCCGCCTTTCCCGGGAATCAGATCCCGCCTCTCCCTGGAATCAGATCCTGCTTTTTGTGGGAATCAGATCCCACATTTCCCGGGAATCAGATCCCGCTTTTCCTGGGAATCAGATCCCGCCTGTCCCAGGAATCAGATTCTGCCTTTCCCAAGAATCAGATCCCACCTCTCCCGGGAATCGGATCTCGCTTTTCCTGGGAATCAGATCCCGCCTCTCCCGGGAATCAAATTCTGTCTGTCCCAGGAATCAGATCCCGCCTTTCCCAAGAATCAGATCCCGCCTTTCCCGGGAATCAGATCCCACTTCTCCTGGGAATCAGATCCCACCTTTCCCGGGAACCAGATCCTGCCTTTCCCAGGAATCGGATCCTGCATTTCCCAGGAATCGGATCCTGCTTTTCCCAGGAATCGGATCCTGCCTTTCCCAAGGCTTCCAGGGCTGGGATTCCCAGGATTCCCGGGAATTCCATCCCAATTACCATGAGGAATGTGTGGTCGTCCTGCTTGAGATCCGCCTGGAGCTGCCGGGCCTCGCTCAGCAGGGCCTGGTTGTCCCGCTCCAGCTGCTCCACCTGCACGGAATTCCAGGATTTCCAGGATCAGCCAGGTTGGGAAAGAGCTCCGGGATCATGGATCCCAACCCTGGATCCGACCCCGCCGTGGTTCTGATGCCACATCCAACCTCAGCCTAAAAACTTCCAGGGATGGAGAATCCACCCCTTCCCTCCCTGGGCACCCCATTCCAAGGGCTGATCCCAATCCATGGAAAGAATTCCCTCCCGATATCCAACCTAAACCTCTTGTCCTGCTGCTGGTTCCTGGGAGAAGGGAATGACTGGGAGGTGGGAATAGTTGGGATGTGGGTTGGGAAGGAGGAATAATTGGGATGTGGGTTGGGAAGAGGAATAAATTGGGATGTGGAATAGAAGGGGGAATAGTTGGGATGTGGGACAAGAGGAATAGTTGGGATGTGGGAGAGAAGGGGGAATATTTGGGATGTGGGTTGGAAGGGGGAATAATTGGGATGTGGGACGGGAAGAGGAATAAATTGGGATGTGGGAGAGCAGAGGGAATAGTTGGGATGTGAGATAGAAGGAGGAATAACTGGGATGTGGGTTGGAAGGGGAAGTTGTGGGGCGGGAAAAGCTCCCTCCTGATCCCTCTTTTCTCCGGGATGAGCCCCTTCCCAGCTCCCTCAGCCATTCCCAGATTTCCAGCCCCTTCCCAGCTCCCTCAGCCTCTCCCCATGGGAATTGTGTCCCTTCCCTGGCCCTGCTCCGGCCCTTCCCAAGGTGAGATCCCGGAGCTGGTCCCACCTTTTCCTGGATCAGCTCCTCCTTCTCCTGGATCTCCTCCTGCAGCTGCTCCAGCAGCGCCTTCTCCTCATTCCACAGGAACTCGTGGAGCTTCCGGAATTCCCGCTTCACCTGCCGCTCCAGCCGCTCCGCTTCCGACTGGGAAAGGAGGGAATGTGCCAATGGAATCCTGGCCTGGATCCGTGTCCTCCCTCCTTCCCACCCTCTGGAATCCCTTTCCTGGCTCCAGGATGGGATCAATGCCCCACCCAGGACATTCCAGCCCCAGCTGTGCCGGGATCAATCCCACTTCCAGGTGGGAATTGTCCTCCTAGGTCCGTGTCCTTCCTTTCCATGACATCCCATCCTGGATCCGTGTCCTCTCTCCTTCCCTCCCTCTGGAATCCCTTTCCCAGCTCCAGGATGGGATCAATGCCCCACCCAGGACATTCCTGCCCCAGCTGTGCCAGGATCAATTCCACTTCCAGGCGGGAATTGTCCTCCTGGATCCGTGTCCTTTCTTTCCATGACATCCCATCCTGGATCCGTGTCCTTCCTTCCCACCCTACTTCCAGAATCCAGATCCTCCCTCCCTCTGGAATCCCTTTCACGGCTCCAGGATGGGATCAATGCCCCACCCAGGGCATTCCAGCCCAAGCTGTGCCGGGATCAATCCCACTTCCAGGTGGGAATTGTCCTCCTGGATCCATGTCCTTCCTTTTCCTAGGATCCCACCCTGGATCCGTGTCCTCCCTCCTTCCCTCCCTCTGGAATTCCTTTCCCGGCTCCAGGATGGGATCAATGCCCCTCCCAGGGCATTCCAGCCCCAGCTGTGCCAGGATCAATCCCAGTTTTTCCCGTTGGGAATGCCCACCTTGTTGTGCTTGGAGATGGATTTGTAGGAGCGCCGCACAACCCCGAAATCCTTGGCTTTCTCCCGCAGGGACGATTCCATGTTCACCAGTTTGGCCTGCGGGGGGGGAGGAGACACCCTCAGATTCCCGGGATTTCCAAAAGGTGGGAAAACAAAGCCCAGAGTGGGGAGGAGGAAGAGGTTTGTTCTATAGGGAATCCTCCTCCCTGTTTTTAGGGATGTCCATGAAATCCCAGCCCCATCCCACCCCCAGACAGCCCCGCAGTTATCCCTGTTTTATCCCCGTTATCCCGGTTTTATCCCGGTTATCCCGCCCCTTTGGAATCCTGGCTCAGCCTCGGGGGCTGACTCAGGCGGCCAACGGCTCTTTTCCCGCCTGGAAAACGCCGGGAAAAGTGCAATTCCTGGCGCGATTCCCGGCCCGGCTCCTCCTCCCCACGGAGCTCGTCCCGCCCCACATCCCACATCCCTCCTCCCTCCTCCTCCGGCGAATTGGGCAATCCCCAAATCCCAAACCCCCAAATCTCGGGCGCCGCCGGGAGAACCGGCACGGCCGGAATCCCAACCATCGGGACGCCGGATCCCAACCATCGGGGCCGCCCCATCTCCCGCTTTTCCCGTCTCTCTCCTCACCCTGAAACCCGGCTCCTCCTCCTCACGGAGCTCGTCCCGCCCCACATCCCTCCTC
>NW_020924110.1:3927-6400 GCF_003984885.1 Neopelma chrysocephalum | reverse complement strand
TCCCTGGGAATCTCGGGGCTCAGGGCAGGGTCTCCCTTCCCCTTTCCCGCCTTTTCCATCCCTGACTTCCATAAAAATTCCCTGGGATAGCGGGAGGTGTCCAAGTTGGAAGTGGATGATCCTTAATGCCCCTTCCCACCCCCCCCATCCCAAAATCCCGGGACAATTCCCTCCAAATCCAGCAGATCCCTGCAGGTGCCAACATCGACATTTATTGGGAATAGGGAATGATGACGACGACGCAGCTGGAAAAAAATCTCCACGACTTCCCGGCCCCTTCCCTGCTTTTGGCTCCGTGTGGGAACGCCGGGATCGTCCCGGGAATGTGGGAACGCTCCCATGCACCCGGGAATCCCGGGAATTCCGGGGTAACTTTGGCATCTCTACCCCTAAGGCCGGGATCTAAAACTAAATCAGGCGAGAGGCGACAACACCGGGAAAAAAAATAGGTGGAATTCCGGGTGGAATTTGGAGCCTCTGGAAACCCGGAAGGGTTTGGGAGGAGAAGGAAGGGGTGGTTTCCATGGAAAAACCCCGGGAATGGCGGGATCTGGGGCTGTTTGTGTCCCAAAAAAAGGGGTTTTGGGAATGCCGGGATGTTCCCGCGGCTCCTCCTCGTCTTCCCGAGGAATTTGAGGGATTTTGGGAGGCGGTTTTTCCATGGATGCGCAAATCGGGCGGGAATTTTTTCCTGCTGGGGAATTTTTTTAAGGATTTCGGGGCTTTTCCAGGGAAAACCACCTTTCTTTTCCTGCTTTGTATTCCTGCTGCCAAGTCCGGAATTTTCCCGGAAAACTGGGAATAAGGGGGTGGAGACACACAGGGGGAGCCGGGAAAAGCAGGAGCAGGGAAAAGCAGGAATTAGGGAAGAGCCTCAGGCACAAATCCAGCCCTAAATCCGGGAATCAATCCCGGTTTTCCCGGGTTTTTAAGCTCCGTCCTTCCCTAAACCGGGATTAAAGCCCAGGGGGCAATCCATGGAAATCCGAATCCATGGAAAAACACCAAAACAGGGATTGGGAATGTGCAATTCCAGCTTGGGATAACCCAGAGATCCCTCTTTTCCCGGTGGTTTCCCAGGATTTCCTCGCCATTCCCATCCCTCTGCCCCCCAAATTCCCTCTTTTCCTGGCGTTTTCCCAGGATTTCCTCACGATTCCCAACCTAGATGCTCCCAAATCCCTCTTTTCCCAGCAGTTTCCCGGGATTTCCTCACCATTCCCAACGTGGCTGCCCCCCAAATTCCCTCTTTTCCCAGCGGTTTCCCGGGATTTCCTCGCCATTCCCAACTTTTTTGACTTTTCCCGAGCGGTTCCGCTCCCAAAACAACCCTAAATCTGGGAATTTTCGGGAAAAACTGCAGGAAACTCATCCCAAAACCAGGAAAACTGGGAGAGGGGGGTGTTTGATATGTGGATATTCCCTGGAATGTCACCATTCCCGGGATTCCCCAGGGACTCCCAGGATTCCTTGGGAAGCTGCTGGAAGCGCCCAACATTCCCAAATCCCCCTTGGATTCCATCCAAGACTTTTTGGGAGCAACACCCGGGATTCCCAAATTATCCTTCTTTTCCCCCCCTCCCTAATTCCTGTCATTCCCAAACCTTTGGGAATTCCCAAAATTTGGGAGCATCCGGGATCCACATTCCCAAAAAAACCCATCCTGCCTTTCCCAACCTCATCCCTATGGAATGATGGGATTTTCCAGGGGCACATTCCCAAAAAAACCCCCGATCCAGGGAGGGCTTCCCAACCAACAACCTCCTTTTCCCAACAGGAATTCCAGGATCCCGGATGTCGGGACGGCCCGGAGCATCCGTATCCCGCTTTTCCCGCCCCGGGAAGGGCGGGAATCCTTTCCCGGGAGATCCTTGGGAAGGAGGCGGCTCTTCCCAAGGCAATTCCAGGCCCGTTCCCGCCCTCAGTAGACGCAGAGATCCGGGAATTTCATCTCGTACACCGGGATCGAGTGGCTCTGGGATTGTCCGTAGGCGGCCGACACGGTGCCGGAGGGGCTCGGAGGAGGCCTGGAAAAATGGGAATGGTGCTCATTCCAGCCCATTCCAGCTTTATTCCATCCCATCTTATTCCATCCCATTCCATCTTATTCCATTCCATCCCATCCCATCTTTATCCCATCCCATTTTATTCCATCTTTATCCCATCCCATCTTTATTCCATCCCATCCCATTCCATCTTTATCCCATCCAATCCCATTTTTATTCCATCCCATCCCATCCCAACTTTATCCCATCCCATCCCATCTTATTCCATTCCATCCCATCCCATCCCATCTTATTCCATTCCATTCTATTTCATCCCATCCCATCCCATCCCATCCTATCCCACAGGCTTTATCCCATCCCATCTTATTCCATCCCATCTTATTCCATCTTTATCCCATCCCATCCCATCCCATCCCATCCCATCCCATTTTATTCCATCTTTATCCCATCCCATCCCATCCCATTCC
>NW_020924110.1:3085-3827 GCF_003984885.1 Neopelma chrysocephalum | reverse complement strand
TCCCATCCCATCTTTATCCCATCCCATCCACCCCATCCCATCCCATCCCATTCCATCTTTGTCCCATCCCATCCCATCCCATCCCATCCATCCCACCCCATTCCATCCCATCCCATCTTTATTCCATCCCATCTTATTCCATCTTATTCCATCCCATCCCAAATCCATCCAGGAATTCCCCCCATCCCAAATCCAGCTGGGAATTTCTCCCCCATCCCAAATCCAGCTGGGAATTTCTCCCCCATCCCAAATCCAGTCGGGAATTTCTCCCCCATCCCAAATCCAGCTGGAAATTCCCCCCCATCCCAAATCCAGTCAGGAATCCTCCCCATCCTAAATCCATCGGGAAATTTCCTCCATCCCAAATCCAGTCAGGAATCCTCCCCATCCTAAATCCATCAGGAAATTTCCTCCATCCCAAATCCAGTCGGGAATTTCCCCCCCCCATCCCAAATCCAGCTGGGAATTTACTCCCATCCCAAATCCAGCCAGGAATTTCCACCCCATCCCAAATCCAGCTGGGAATTCCCCCCCATCCCAAATCCATCCGAGAATCTCCCCCATCCCAAATCCAGATGGGAATTTCCCCCATCCCAAATCCAGATGGGAATTTCCCCCATCCCAAATCCATCCAGGAATCTCCCCCATCCCAAATCCAACCAGGAATCTCCCCCATCCCAAATCCAGCTGGAATTTCCTCCCCATCCCAAATCCATCCAGGAATTCCCCCCCAATCCCAAAT
>NW_020924110.1:0-3075 GCF_003984885.1 Neopelma chrysocephalum | reverse complement strand
TCCATCCAGGAATCCCTCCATCCCAAATCCATCCAGGAATTCCCCCCCAATCCCAAATCCATGTGGGAATCCCAAACGCACCGGATGGTGATCTCGAAGATCTGGTTGAGTTTGCTCTGGAGCAGCGTTGCCTGGAAAAAAGGATCCACAGAAAGTCTGGGATAACCGCCGGGATCGAGGCTGGAATTCCAGCCGGGAATTCCCATTCCCGGGAATTCTCACCCTGGCTCCGCAGTGGGCGGCGATTTCCTCGAACGGAGCCTTCTGGAATTTTTCCACCACCTGACGGCGCCGTTCCCGTTCCTGCTCCTCCACGGCCACGCTGTCTGCTGGAACACCGGGAAAACAGGGATCAGGGATGAGCCCGGAAAATCCCACAATCCCACGGGGCAGCAGGAATGGCCCAGGGAGCTGGGAAGGGGTTGGAAATCTGGGAATGGCTGAGGGAGCTGGGAAGGGGCTGGAAATCCAGGAATGAGGTGGGAAGGGGCTGGAGCAGCAGGAATATCTGAGGGAGCTGGGAAGGGGTTGAAAATCTGGGAATATCTGAGGGAGCTGGGAAGGGGATGGAAATCTGGGAATAATGGAGCTGGGAAGGGGTTGGAAATCTGGGAATGGCTGAGGGAGCTGGGAAGGGGCTGGAGAACCTGGGAATAATGGAGCTGGGAAGGGGCTGGAGAACCTGGAATGGCTGAGGGAGCTGGGAAGGAGCTGGAAATCTGGGAATAAGGGAGCTGGGAAGGGGTTGGAAAACTGGGAATGGCTGAGGGAGCTGGGAAGGGGCTGGAGAACAGGGAATGAGGGAGCTGGGAAGGGGCTGGAAAAGCAGGAATGGCCAAAGGATCTGGGAAGGGGCTGGAAATTCGGGAATGGCTGAGGGAGCTGGGAAGGGGCTGGAAAACCAGCAATGGCCGAGGGAGCTGGGAAGGGGTTGGAAATCTGGGAATAAGGGAGCTGGGAAGGGGCTGGAGAACCTAGAATGGCTGAGGGAGCTGGGAAGGGACTGGAGAACAGGGAATATCTGAGGGAGCTGGGAAGGAGCTGGAAATCTGGGAATAAGGGAGGAGGGAAGGGGCTGGAAATCTGGGAATAAGGGAGGTGGGAAGGGGCGGGAAATCTGGGAATAAGGGAGCTGGGAAGGGGCTGGAAAAGCAGGAATGGCCAAAGGATCTGGGAAGGGGTTGGAGAACTGGGAATGGTTGAGGGAGCTGGGAAGGGGCTGGAAATCTGGGAATAAGGGAGCTGGGAAGGGGCTGGAGAACAGGGAATGGCTGAGGGAGCTGGGAAGGGGTTGGAAAACTGGGAATAAGGGAGCTGGGAAGGGGCTGGAAAACCAGCAATGGCTGCGGGAGCTGGGAAGGGGCTGGAAACAGGGAATATCTGAGGGAGCTGGGAAGGGGCTGGAGAACTGGGAATGGCTGCAGAAGCTGGGAAGGGGCTGGAAAACTGGGAATAAGGGAGCTGGGAAGGGGCTGGAAATCTGGGAATGGCTGAGGAAGCTGGGAAGGGGCTGGAGAACAGGGAATGGCTGAGGGAGCTGGGAAGGGGATGGAAATCTGGGAATGGATGAGGGAGCTGGGAAGGGGTTGGAAATCTGGGAATATCTGAGGGAGCTGGGAAAGGGCTGGAAAACAGGGAATAAAGGAGCTGGGAAGGGGCTGGAAATCTGGGAATAACGGAGCTGGGAAGGGGCTGGAAATCTGGGAATAAGGGAGCTGGGAAGGGGCTGGAGAACCTGGAATGGCTGAGGGAGCTGGGAAGGGGCTGGAAATATGGGAATAAGGGAACTGGGAAGGGGCTGGAGAACTGGGAATGGCTGAGGGAGCTGGGAAGGGGCTGGAAAAGCAGGAATATCTGAGGGAGCTGGGAAGGATCTGGAGAACCTGGAATGATGAGTGAGTTGGAAAGGGGTTGGAAATCTGGGAATAAGGGAACTGGGAAGGGGCTGGAGCAGCAGGAATGGCTGAGGGAGCTGGGAAGGGGCTGGAGAACCTGGAACGGTTGAGGGAGCTGGGAAGGGGTTGGAAAACAGGGAATGGCTGCAGGAGCTGGGTAGGGGCTGGAAATCTGGGAATGGCCAAGGGAGCTGGGAAGGGGTTGGAAAACCAGGAATGGCTGAGGGAGCTGGGAAGGGGTTGGAAATCTGGGAATAAGGGAGCTGGGAAGGGGCTGGAGAACCTGGAATGGCTGCAGGAGCTGGGTAGGGGCTGGAAATCTGGGAATGGCCGAGGGAGCTGGGAAGGGGTTGGAAAACCGGGAATGGCTGAGGGAGCTGGGAAGGGGCTGGAGAACTGGGAATAAGGGAGCTGGGAAGGGGCTGGAGAACCGGGATCCTGGAGGGATTTTCCCACCTCAGTCATTCCCAGATTCCCGGATTTTCCCTCCTTACCTATGGCTTTCTTCAGCGTCTCGTAGGTGATTTCCTCGGCCGGAGCTCTCTGGGAAAAAAAGGGAAAAGGGGGAATGAGACTCCGGGAAAAGCGGGAGAGACTCCGGGAATATCCCAGGAAACCATTCCAGGATCCCTTTTAATCCAAACTATCCCGGAATTCCGGGATTTCCCACCCAAACACCACATTCCTGGTGTGTGGATCCTCTGGGATCCAGGGAAAACCTTTGGAAGTTGTCCCTGCCCATGGAATGAGATGATCCTTGGGATCCCTTCCGATCCAAACTATCCTGGAATTCCAGGATTTCCCACCCAAACACCACATTCCTGGAGTGTGGATCCTCTTGGATCCCAGGAAAACCAAGATTCCCTGTTGGAATTTCTCCCTGCCCATGGAATGAGATGATCCTTAGAGTCCCTTTGAATCCAAACTATCCTGGAATTCCAGGATTTTCCAGCCCCTCCTCACTGCTGGGAACGAGGAGTTCTGGATCCCAGTCTTGGAATTTTGGGATTTGATGATCCCACAGGTCTTTGGAAGAGGTTTTTTTGGGGATTTGGGGGATTTTTCTAGAGGGAAAGAGAAGTTGATCCCAAAAATCTGCCTCTTTCCCTGCTCAGCTGCTCCAAAAAATGGGAAAAATTCCCTCCTGTCCTTCCCAACTTTCCAAAAATCCGGGATTTTT
>NW_020924109.1:0-372 GCF_003984885.1 Neopelma chrysocephalum | reverse complement strand
TTTGAGGCTCATGAAAAGGGACAGTAAATAAACACCAGCAAAATGTCTGCATTTCCAAAAGTAGTTTCTGTAGAAGTGGCCCCTGCCAGGTGGAAGGCTGGATCCAAGTTCATGAAGGCAAGCCATTGTGCTGGCTGGAAAGAACAGGGTATTTTTCCATGACAGGCTTTCAGGTTTCATCTCTCCCCATCCCCGCCGCCTTTCTGCACTGTGCCATAGGGGACATCACAAGGATGCACGGAAATGCCCTGGATGTATGAAAACCACAGAAAACTGGCATGTTCTGTATGCTCCTACCACCCATCAGCTGTACCATCCCATACGCTTCCCGATCCCGAGGCCGCAGCACAGCCGGTGTGCCAGGCGGGATTT
>NW_020924108.1:0-1228 GCF_003984885.1 Neopelma chrysocephalum | reverse complement strand
TCAGTTTGTGACCCCATGGATGTTTCTCCCACTGTGTTCACCCAGGTACCTGTGGGGAACCAGGAGGATGTGGAGACCACCAGCCAGGTGTCTTCCCAACGTGGATCCTCTGATGGGTGATGGAGTTGGAGCAGCAGACGAAGCTCTTTCCACAGTCAAGGCACTTGCAGGGCTTCCCTTACTGGTGGGTCCCTTGGTGTGAGGTCAAGCCAGAGCTCTGGGTGAAGCTCTTCCCACACTCCCGGCATCGTAGGGCCTCTCCCCGCTGTGGGTGACGAGGATGGAGTTGTGCTCTCTGTCCTCAGCTCGGGGCCTGGGGCAGGAAGGAAGAAGGACAGGGAGGGGATTTGCCTCCGGCCCAGAGGGAAGGCCAAGGACATCCCCCCAAATCCAGCCCCGGCAGGACGGCGGCGGCTGCGGGGTTGTCCTGCAGCCGGGGGCGATGCTCGGCTGGGAGATACAGGACAAGACAGGGGCAAAGGGACACTGACTTCCTCCTCACCTGCCTGGGGGTCCCGGGGCTTCTTCCTCTTCCTTGCAGCCTTCTCCTCCATTCAGCCAAGGTTTGGGAAGGAGAAATCCTACTGTGGGGGAAAAACAAAGTGTGAGTGCATTGGCTTGGGGGTTCCTCCTGCCCAAGTCCATCTCTAGATGTTACCGGGCGGCTTCTGGCCAAGAAAACCTCCAAAACACCAAGATTCAGCCCAGAACAACCCTCTCAGCAGTGGAGTTCCCCCTCGCTGGTCTATCCATTTTGGGGTTCTAGGGTCCCTCCTGTGTGGGCTGCTGGTGGTCTCGCATGTATTGGGGGACCCCTTCTCCGGGGTCCCCGCCCTCTCTGGGCTGCCAGAGATCCCGGGAATCCCAGGGGTCCTTCCTTTATGGGCTCCTCACTTTGCCATTCTGAGGATCCCCCTTCTCTGGCCTGCTGGGGGTCCCGGGGGTTCCCCTCTCTGGGCTCCCTTTTAGGGTTGTCGGGGGGTTTTGGGATCCCAGGGGTCTCTTCTCCCCTGACTCTCGGTTTCGGGGTGCTGGCGATCCCAAGGTGTCCAGCCCTCTCTCCAGGCTGCCGGGGGTCCCGGCTCCCCCCACCGCCCTCGCTGCTCCCCCCTCCTCTCCAGACTGCCGGGAGTTCCCCCTCTCCGGGCCCCCGTTTCACCTTCCAACCCGCACCTCTCCCAGGGGTCCCCAAAGCTGGGGTGTGTGTCCCGTGTCCCCCCACTCCCCG
>NW_020924107.1:0-2152 GCF_003984885.1 Neopelma chrysocephalum | reverse complement strand
TTGAGGAGAAGACCCCCAGAGTAGAAGACTGTGCATGCCTGGAAAGATTCCACCCAGAGACCAGCCTACTTGTTAACATGTATGTTAAATGATTTAGCCATGTGTCTAAAGTGTATAAAATGGTTTCCTTTTGCACATTCAGGTCGAGCAAGCTTGTCCAGTGTGAGCTGGCTTGCTCGCAACATTGAATAAACAAATACTTTGCAGCTTAAAGATACAAAAGTCTCTGAGCAGTTGATCATATCAAGGCTTTTCAGCAGCAAAGAGGGTTGGCAGAGTTCCAGACTGCTCAGGCTCAGCAGGCAAGGGGATAGGGCAAGTCCTCCTACAGTCATTCTCAGGCATTGGAAGGACAAGGCAGGAATTGCAGAACCCCTGTGGGAGGGAAAAGAAGAGGATCTTGTGTGCCCAGACTTTATCAAGGCCCTTGACATGGTCTCCTGTGGTCTCTTAGAGCCAGAGTGGTGAGAGCTGGACTGAAGAAGTGGAAGATGTGGTGGGTGGGAAGTTGGCTGAATGAAGAGTGTCAAATAAAATCCATGGTACAAAGCCCTCTTGGCAGCAACTTCCTGATGAGA
This sequence comes from Neopelma chrysocephalum, assembly GCF_003984885.1. Taxonomy (NCBI): domain Eukaryota; kingdom Metazoa; phylum Chordata; class Aves; order Passeriformes; family Pipridae; genus Neopelma; species Neopelma chrysocephalum. Next base: position 1,574 of record NW_020924107.1, on the reverse strand, counting down.
TTCCTCAGTGACCAGCCCTTGAACACCACTATAGAACATCTTTATTATCTCTCTGTACATTGGGACAAAATGTGTTTTCAAGTCCTTTGTGGATGGGACCCCTGGTGGCCTAGTGGTTAGCGTGCAGGACTTTCACTGCTGCGACCACGGGTTCAATTCCCAGTCCCTCCCGGGCAGATGGAACCCGTTAGCCCTGTGTGGCCATCCATCTATGAGAAGGACACTCTAAACAAACCTACGTCCTGAGGACCTCACTGCCATTGTCCAAGCTTGCTTGGCCCCGGCAGATGAACCTTAGGATTAAAGGGTGGGCTCAGTTCAGCGCAGGCTGTGTCTCACCTAAAAAATCCATTGCGCAGGCTGGAAAGGTAAAAGACCTTTCCCCAAATCTTCGTTCGCGAAGATGGGCCATTATAAAAGGATGATGCCAAATTTCAGGGAGCCCTTGAGCAACGTGTCCTGGTTTAAAGACACATATTGGAGCAGGAACTCCAATAAAATGAATTCACTCTCCTTTTATTCCCCACCAATACAGGGAGACAAAATACAAGGAGGTATAAGTGAAAAAAATAACAGTTCACTGATAAGAAATATAGCAGCAAAACCAGCAATACCAACAAAACAGTTCAAAGCTACAACAGAGAGAGAAATTGCCTCCTCTCTCCCCCCCGACCCAACTCCCTTTTGTACACAGATAAAAACAGGGATCAACATGTGCCTCCCTTCCCCCTTTTCTCCCTAAATGAACAAAGAACAAAAATTAAACCAGCAGAAAGAGGGGGCAAAGCAAAATCTGGGAAACTCTCTGGTCTGAGAGCAGTTGTGCTGCCCAAGAACACGCTGACTCCAGAGGTGTCCAAGCGGGGCAGAGCCAACGACTCCGGTCCGTGCGGCAGCGTGGGGGAGGCAGTGGCTCTGCTTGATTCCATGGAGTTCTGGGGAGGCACAGTGGGTTCCATGAGACTCTTCAGTGTCACAGTGGCCCCTTGGTTCCACAGGGTTCTGAGATGTCTCAGAGTTCCTTTTGTTCCAAAGAGTCATGGAATGGGCCCTTGTCACAATGGGCCCTTGGTTCCATGAGATTCCACAGTGTCCCTGCATTCCTTTGGTTCCATGAGGCCCTGCAGTGTCACGGTGCCACTTGATTCCGTGACATTACAAAGAATCAGAATGGCCCCTTGATTTAAGGTCAACTGCACATGGGGCTGCATTAGGGGGAGTGTGGGCACCCAGACAAGTGAGTTGTCACCCCCCTGGACTCAGCCCTGGGGTCACCACATCTGGACTGGTCTGTCTGTTTTTGAGGTTCCCCATTCTGGAGGCATCAGGAAGAACTGGAGAGGGTCTAGAGGAGATCTGACAGGATGGAGTTTTTCTTGGTGCTGGAAAGAAAAAGAAACCAGTAAACTGCAGCTTGGAAGGTTCAGACTGAAGGTGAGGAAAAAGGAATGTTATTCAAAGAGGAACTTTATGCTGCCAGAGGTCACTAAGAGGGTGATGGCATGGCTTTGTGTTCCAGGGAACAGCCAGAGCTGGTGCAGAGACATCAGGGAGGGTCTGGAAATGCTGCTGGG
>NW_020924106.1:1192-1635 GCF_003984885.1 Neopelma chrysocephalum | reverse complement strand
CAGCACAGGGGACAGCCCGGGCCTGGTGGGGACCTCAGCGTGTGGGGCCCGTGTCCCACCACAGGCCCCATCCCCGGGGGGCCCCGTTTGCCCTGTCATCGTCCCTCCTCGTCACCTCCTCGTCACCGCAGTGCCACCCGGGGCCACCCTCCCTGTCCCTCTCGGGTCTTTTTGCGGTCTGGGCTTGCTGTCCCTCCCCCAGCCAGGAAGCCCTTACCCCAAAAAGCATCCGCGGGGGGTCGAGCCAGCGGGGACCCCCCCCGGGGACCGCAGGTGAGTGGGGATGGGGGGCTGGGGGGACACCAAACCCTCCCCGGCCGCGGGTTTGGGGACAGCAAGGGGACAGTGGGGACAGGGGCATGGGGACTGTGGGGACAGGGGCATGGGGACAGCGGAGGGGGGGGGTGAAGCCACCCCAATCCCTGGCACGGCCGGGACCACCA
>NW_020924106.1:0-1092 GCF_003984885.1 Neopelma chrysocephalum | reverse complement strand
GGGGGACACTGGGGGTGCCAGGGGGACACCGAGCAGGTTGGGAGACACGAGTTCCCAGTGGTCCCAGTTTGGGTGCCCAAAGGCTCCTCGGTGACTGGGTGGGCTGAGGGGGTGGCAGCCCCTCCCCGTGGCTGTGTCACCCTGGGGTGACACTTGGTGTGGGGGGGTGGCCCGGGCAGGGATGGGGGACACGTGTGACACTGGCTGGGGGGGGACAGGGTTGGGAACATGTGTGACAGTGGCTGTGAGGTGACAGGGCTTGGGGGGGGGACAGAGACTGGGGACAGGGGACAGGAGTGCCACTGACTGTGGGGTTGGACAGGGACTGAGGACAGGGCATGGGCACAGGGGACAGGAGTGGCACTGGCTGCGGGGGGACAGGGCTTGGGGACATAAGGGGAGCTGTCCAGGAGGTGACAGGGACCGGGGACAGGCACTGGTGACACAAGTGGTGCTGGCCGGGAAGTGACAGGGCCCGGGGACACGAGGGATGCCAGCTGGGGGGTGGCCCACGGTGACATCACCCGGGTCACTGTGCTGGCTGTGGGGCACCCCGTGTGTCCCCAGTGTCCCCGCCGTGGCCACCTGGGGCCCTGCCAGTGGCTGCCGGGCACTGGTGTCACCGGTGTGACCAGCAGCCTTCCCGGAAGGGCCACCACAGTGTTTGCCGAGTGTCACCACCACGGTGACACCAACTCCTGTGTCGCCAGAGTGGTGACAGCCCTGCCCGGGCACCCCGACCCTCCGGGCAGCCCCCCCCTGGGGACGTGGGCTGGGGACAGCCCGTGCTCTGGGGACACCCTGGGCGGGGGGGGGTGGGTGACAGGGACGGGTGGTGGGGACATGGGCCACCCTGCATCCCCCAGGGACACCTTGGGGGTCCCCCGTGTTCCCCAACAGAGCCCCCCTCCCTTCCCCCCGTGTCACCTTGGCGGTGTCCCCAGGGATGGGGGGACACGGGTCTGGGGGCTCCGGCATCCCTGGGGACACCTGGGGACACGGGGACACCTGGGAGCACCTGGGGAGAGCAGGGGACACCATCCAGCCCCCCCCAGCCAGCACCCACCTGTGCTGCAGAGACTCCCCCGGGAC
>NW_020924105.1:0-1839 GCF_003984885.1 Neopelma chrysocephalum | reverse complement strand
TTAGACTGTTAATAGTTAGCAACGCGTTTTTAGTACAGAAAAGTGAACCTGCTTTGCAAAAACATAGAATGTCAGTCAAATGTCTGCTGTATGAATGAGACTAGAGAGTAAGAGAAATACAACTCACTGAAGATTCACCTGTATTCTCTGAACTCCCCAGTCTCCACCTGCTAGCCCATTAAACCCTGCCTAATACTTTTTGCCCTCTTTCAAAAGCTTCCTACTGAAATGATTCCTTTTGCTGTCACTAATTGTAATTAGCCATGTGTCTATTCTGTGGTCAGTTATGCTTAGCTGCCCCCCTGTACCTGTCTATATCTGGCTATATGTGTGTTACTCCATAAACAAAGTCACCCTTGGCCAGGTGTCCGTCCCTGTGTGCCCGTGTCTGCAGTACAACTGACTGTGCCTGGGAAATACATGTGCATCTTGTTGGTACATGCAGACTTGGACATGCACCAACTTTTTACAAGCATATCAGATGAATGCCCTACCAGTTTGCTGAATTGGGCATGTCCAAGTCTCCATGTACCAACAAGATGCACATGTATTTCCCAGGCACAGTCAGTTGTACTGCAGACACGGGCACACAGGGACGGACACCTGGCCAAGGGTGACTTTGTTTTTGGAGTAACACACATATAGCCAGATATAGACAGGTACATGGGGGCAGCTAAGCATAACTGACAACAGAATAGACACATGGCTAATTACAATTAGTGACAGCAAAAGGAATCATTTCAGTAGGAAGCTTTTGAAAGAGGGCAAAAAGTATTAGGCAGGGTTTAATGGGCTAGCAGGTGGAGACTGGGGAGTTCAGAGAATACAGGTGAATCTTCAGTGAGTTGTATTTCTCTTACTCTCTAGTCTCATTCATACAGCAGACATTTGACTGACATTCTATGTTTTTGCAAAGCAGGTTCACTTTTCTGTACTAAAAACGCGTTGCTAACTATTAACAGTCTAATTAAGTTACAGTAATAAGTTATTTAATCAGTAACAAGAATTAACTGTCTATTTCTAGTGCATCTATTTATAATCCAAGGGAAAAAATACGATACTGATTATTTTCATTCTGCTCTGCAAATAAGTGTTCTGGAGGCACAGTCATGAGCACACAAAGGACCTACCATCCAGTAATAGCAGCAAAAGCAGTACTGGAGAAAAATGTTATAAACTAGACCTCTCAATACTTTTAAGTGCAAGTGATTCTAACATATTAAACTTGGATGCTTTGTTGATTTATATTGAAAAGAATTTTGTGTCTCCTAGCAGATGGCTATTATCAGCTGTCACTGGCGTTAATTCATATACAATTTTCCACTGAATATTAAACATCAAAACTAATTTCTACCATACACTAAGCTATTTTACACTCCTATGGCATATGAATGTAAAATAGCTGTATTCCTCTTTTTTTTCTAGGTGGTTTAAAATATTTTCAATTTTCAGGTAAATCATAATAAGGTCCACAGAGGAACAAACCAAACTAAAATCGAAAATTCATAAAGCTGCAGTACCTCTCAACATGTTCTTATTTCTACTGGGTTGCAGAAGCCATACTGTTTCCTATCAATTGAGCAGATCCATTTTTCAGCCTTCTAGCTACACTGAAGAGCTACATTTGCAGAATATCAGCAATGAATTTTAGTATAGCTGAAAATAAATATACAGCTTATATTCAGCAATGAAATGAAGCTGAAGTTAACAGTGAATTACTATGTAAGATTAGTTCTAGGAATGTAATCTGTACAGGTTCTTTGTCAGATTGATTTAGGCAGGCAGAGCTCGCTATTCTGAAGCATGCATCTCTATTTCAATTAAAAAATGTAGGGGAAT
>NW_020924104.1:204465-265928 GCF_003984885.1 Neopelma chrysocephalum | reverse complement strand
AGGGGAAAGGAGGAAAGGGGACCAGCATGGATCCCTGCTGCCCTGCATATCCCCTGAGCCAAGGGACACTTACGGACAGTTGTTCTGCACCTCCCCCTGTCCCCTTTTGGTCAGGGCTATCACCTGACGCTGCGGTGACAGACGGCTTCATCTGGGTATCCTTGGCAGAATGATGATGGCACTGAGTCATTGTAGCAGTGGATTTATGGAAAGAGTCCTGCCAAAGATGGACTGGTGAATCAGAAGTTTTAATGTTGTTTAAACTCATGTTAAGATGGCTCTTTGCAGAGTCACTGCTTTTCCCCTAGACCTTCTCTGTAACCCCTTATCTCTCAGGTAGGAGTGTCCTGGGAAGATGTCCCAAGGTGCTCCCACTGGTCCTTTGTCAACCCTTTCCTTATTTGGCTGTAAACTCCTTACCTGATTGTAAGACCCCCTCACCTGTGATTGGTCCCCTTTGACCCTCCCAAGGGCTATATAAGCCCCCATCCCACAATAAACTTCCTCTTTCGTCCGTCCCTCCCTGGTGGTCTGTGTGTGCTCCTTGCGGGGTCACCGGGCCACGTGCAGGGGTGGGGGAAGAGCATTCACCTCACAGGTAATGGGGCAAGCAGCTTAAGGCCTGGAGGTCTCCCCCATTCTCCCCAGTCCGCCGTAAATGGTGCCCCGTGTGAGGAGAGTCATAAGATGTTGGAAAGTGAGGACCCACTCACAGAACAGAGCCGGCAGAATTTTAGGGAAGCTTTCCATTAAGCGTAAGAGCTAGCAGTGCCCAGGAGCAAGAAACTGGGCAAAGAGGACAAGAGAACAGCATGACAGAATAGGGGACTGCTGATTAGACTAAAGGGAAAGAAGCAAATGAACAGACAGTGGAAGCTATTATAGGTGTCCCAGGGAGAGTATGAAGATGAAGTTTGGTTATGTAAGGAAGAGATGAGGAAGGCCAAGGAAAGCTGGAACTGAACCTTGGACATAAGGAATAACAGGAATGGCTTCTATATGTATGTTAACCAGAAAACAAAGGTCAAAAAAATATACCTTCTCTGATAAAAAATGCTGGAAAATTGGTAAAAATAGATAACAAGAAGGCTGAAGTACTCAGCAAGTTTTTTGCCTAAGTCTTCATTGGCCACTTCTCTTCATACACCTCTCAAGTGGGTGAATAGCAGAACAGGGACCAGGGAACCAACATCCCTCCCACTGTAACTAAAATTCAGGTTCATGACCACCTGGGGAATCTGAATGTACATAAGATTATTGGATCCAATTAGATGCATTCCATAGTCCTGAGGGAATTGGATGATGGAGTTGCCAAGACACGCTCCATGATATTTGAAAAGTCGTGGTAGTCAGGTGAAGTCCTAGGTGATTGGAAAAGGGAAAGCAGTATCTTTTAAAAAGGGTAGAAATGAGGACCCTGGGAACTACTTACCTGTCAGCTTCACCTCTGTGCCTGGGAAGATCATGGAACAGATCCTCCTGGAAGCTGTACTAAGGTACGTGGAGAACAGGGAGGTGATTTTGAGAAAGCCATCATGGCTTCACCAAGTCCTGCCTGACCAACCCAGTAGCCTTTTTTGATGGAGTGACTGCATCAGTCGACAAGGAAAAGGCTACCAGTGCCATTTATCTGGAGTTCTGTAAAGCCTTTGACATAGTCCCCCACAACATCCTTCTCTCTAAGTTGGAGATAGATGGTTTCAATGAGTGGGTTGTTAGATGGATAAGAAAGTGTCTGGACGGTTGCATCCAGAGAGCAGTGGTCAATGGCTCAGAGTCCCAATGGACATCAGTGAGTCCCTCAGGAGTCCATATTATTTGTGTTATTTAATATCTTCATCAATGACATAAAGAAGGGATTGAATGCACCTTCAGCACATTTCCTGATGATGCCAAGGTGAATGGTGTAGTTGACATGCATGAAGGATGGGATGCCATCCAGAGGGACCTGTACAAGATCAAGAAGTCGACCCACGGGAGTCTAGGTTTAATAAGACCAAGTGCAAGGTGCTGCACCTGGGTCAGGACAATCTCCAGTATCAGTACAACAGATCAGGAGCAGGCCCGCCAAGAAGGACTTGGGGGTACTGGCGGATAAGAGGCTGGACGTGACCCAGCCACGTGCACTTTCAGCCCAGAAAACCAACTGTATCCTGGGCAGAGTGGCAGCAGGTCAAGGGAGGTGATTCTGCCACTTTACTCTGCATCCAGCTCTGGGTTCTCCAGCACAAGAAGGACATAGGCCTGTTGAAGTGAGTCCAGCAGAGGGTCACCAAGTTGATTAGAGGGATGAAGCACCTCTCATATGAGGACAAGCTAAGAGAATGTTTTTTGTTCAGCCTGGAAAAAAAAGGCCTTCAGAGTGGCCTTCCAGTACCTGAAGGGAGACCACAAGAAAGATGGAGAGGGACTTTGCACAAGAGTATGTAGTGACAAAACAAGGGGGAATGGCTTCAAACTGAAAGAAAGTAGGTTTAGATTAGATATTAGGAGGAAGTTCTTTGCTGGGAGTGTGGTGAGGCACTGGAACAGGTTGCCCAGAGAAGTTGTGGATGCCCCGTCACTGGAGGTGTTTAAGGCCAGACTGAGTGGAGTTTCGAGCAAACCTGTCCAGTGAAAGGTGTCCATGGCAAACAATTCTACAATTCTATGACCCCACAGACTACTGAGGCTCTGAGATAACTGAAGAGATCAATTTTGTTTATTAAACTAACTTTTGGGACTGATGAAATTCACTTATGATAGTCTTGGTATAATTTCTGTAAAGTGGAGAAATAGAATATAATTAGTCCATTTAAAGTCCCAAAGTTCACTGTGATGAAATAGCTAGACAGGGATACTCACATGCTGTGGAAATATGTGTGTGTTTTACGTCAATGTGTGATGAATCTCATTCTGCAAGATACTCCCACAAATCAGTTGTTGCTCTTTTAATTTCTTTGTGTTGTAAAACCAGCTTCAGTCTTAACACCCATGATGCCAGCAACTGCACAATGACTAAGAAGCAAATTTGGTTCACTTTCCAGGGATTTTCATCAGAGTATGATGAATAGCTTGACATAGTTTGACTGTTTAGGTTAGGAAAGCAAAAAGGAGAAATCCTTTCAATTGTTCTTCATGCCCACTGGGCATAGGAAAAGAATTCAATTTAATATGTTCTGTAAAATATGCTGCTTTCAAGAACTTTTTTTTAACAATGAGAGTCTAGCACTGGGGAAAAAAGCTACCTATGTTTGTTGGAGAAAGTCCTTCTCTGGAAGATTTTAAGACAGGTGTTGTTGCAGTTGGTCTCAACACAGCCGATCCTCTTCCAAGCAAGAGAATTTCTGCTGTGGATCTCTTGAGATCTCTCTTGGCCATGCATGTCCAAGGCATTCAGGAAACAATGAGCAGATAAATTTGGCAGCTTCAGAGAAAGAATGTATGTTGAAAGCATTTTTGCAGTGATTCACCATTGCACAAGGTGAGCATTTGAAGGGTTATTTACTTTTGTTCTATTTGTCATTCAGATTATTTTGTTATTGGAGAGCTGGTAAAAACTCATAGGTTTCAGCTGCCGGACATTTTCTACTGGATAAGACTTTTTGTGCTGTCTTTGAGAAGCAATTTAATTATTTCCAAAATAATTTCTGTAATCTACAGGTAAAAGCCAGTAAGATAGACAAATCCCTTTTTTTGTCCAATGAAGTTTCATTCAGGGTAACCCAGGTGATAAGTTGAAAAAAGTGAGTTGTACTTCAAGGAAAAGATTATACTCACCTGAGAAAATATCTTTTCCAAGGAGTAGTAACGACATAAAATACCCTAAAGAGTTAGATCCACACTAGACTGTGAGACAGACAACTGAGATTTGCCAGAGGAGATGTTGATGGAAAGAAGAAAATCAGGGAACAAACATATCTGTGTTCAAGTGTGTAGAAGACAGATTTCACACATGTGTGAATGTATATACTTGGAGCTAAATATATAAACACTATATACACACACAGATACACACATTGTAAGTTAAGTTGCAGCTAATTCCATTCTGTTACACACCTATATAGCATTAATTTTTTCAAGGTCTGTTTGATTTATTTAATTCAGCAACAAAAATCTAGTGGATTTTGGCAAGAAAATTGAACATTTAAACTTGTATTCTAGTAAGTATTTGTATCAGATTAAAATTTACATCCTTCATACAGTCTTACCAAGAAAAAAATCCAAGATCATGGAAAATTCACATTAAAGGCTTACAAAATCATATAACTGTACATCATGAATACTCCTGATTCTATTTTTTGTCCAACTCTTTCCTTAATTCTGGCAGTATTCTTTCTCATCTGACTTTTTGCTGTATTTTGAAACTTGATTCTTGGTCTGGAATGGAGTTGATGACAACTACCACTTTTATTACTTTTGTGTGTTGTTACCTAAACCTCCTTATGTCTACCTCTTTACAACAGGAAAGTCTAGAAAAGGACAATCTCTTAAATAAATTCAACACCAGAGCTGTGGGACTGCTTAGAGTTTATTGAGCAGACACAACATCTTGTAATATTTTTTCCACTGTGTTTGAATTAAGACTATTTACAAGGCTTTTCTAGGCTATTTCGACAATTTAAAATACTTTATATATACATGAAGTATTTGTATACCTATGTATATAGTCATTAAGGGTACAATTGGAGCATCTTCATGAGGAGTGTAGCCACAGAATTTTGCAAGCTTTAATGGTCAAATTATAGTATAAGTCCTAGCAGTGACAGCAACAGAGGGTAGCAGTGAGAGCTGTGCAATGAAAAGAGGTAATATTGAACGAATATATTAGCTTCCTCTGAAGAGGTATTTTAAACCTAATTAAATACTGTGCATGCAGCAGTTTAAGGTAACCTTCAGTGCCTGAAGTATAAGATTGAGGGAGAAGGTGGTCTCCAAGTTCACCTGCAGTAGTGTCAAACCACCTAAAGTAAAGGAAAGATAATGGACCTAATCCTACACCACCTTAAAGCTGATGTAAAGTCTTTCAAAGTCTTTTATCTTTAACTGAATGAATTTGGGCTAGATAGAAGAAGCTGAGTTGAGTTTTGCATTGATAGCAGTCCCACTGGATATGATTTACAGCTTTGGATCATTATGGCCTGTTTTTTAACTGATATTTAAAGCAGTGGATTAATTTCCTTAAAAAAAACCTCTACATGTTTTTGAAAATATTCAAGCTTATCCTACTTCTGTGTTTCAAAGGACACTAAATAACTCCAACTAAGAGGAAGGGTGCCTATGGGTGACTCGGAAATACAGACAGTGAAACCGGAAAAAGAAAAACAGTTCAGAGGCCATTTATAAAAAGCATGAGAAAAAAAGCAGTATAAATATTCTAAGCATTGTTCCAGTTGCAACATTAGTTTGGGAGGAGGGGAAATGGTCCCTGCAGGATGCAAATCAGCCACAGAAAAATGTGAGATTTTCTCAGAGCAAATTAAAACCAGATCAATTGATTATGAGGGGACAACATTCAGACTTCTACTCTGCTGAAAAGCAATTAAGTAAGTTGCTTTGTTTCTCACTGTATATATAATAGGATTCAAATCAGGGCCCAAGTGTGAGATCACTCCAACCTCTAATAATGCAGATGAAAATTGAATGGAAATGTTTCTACATGTTTGGTTCCTCTAGAAACATTTATCTGCATGCCATGCTCTGTTAGATTCATGAATTACTCCTCAACAAAGATGTAAAAGGTATCTAAAATATGTAAAAGACGTGTCACTGCCCTAGCTGCTTGGTCAGAAACACCGAAACACGGAGAATAAAGATGCCTGAGTAGAGTCTTTGTCATCTTAGTTGTTTTCGGTTACACACCATAGCCACAAGATCACCCTTACCCCAGTGTTAAATCAGACTGTCAGCAACACTGCTTCCGTGGTCTCCTCAGCCTTCTCACCATGTCAGGCACATTTACATTTCAGCAATCAGTTCTAAAAAGAAAAAAAAAATTCAGTTCTTTTCTAAACATCCCCAGAGATCCCCATCACCAGCCAAATGGGCAAAGACTGAGTTGGGGAGTTTATAGATAGATGGGGAGCAGACAAGCTGGGGAGTATCAGAGTGCATGGCTCTGATGCTGTGTGGACTATTTGCTATTTTTCCCCCACAGAAAGAGCACAGAGAAGCACAGCCTCGGGACCACACCATGCATAGACAAGGACTGTCTGTGACCCAGGTGAAACTGACACTTTCTGCCTCAGGAGCCCTCTGGCACCAAGCTCAGCAATCTGGGCTTGGCCAGGATGGGAAGGAGAATTGGTCCCATTTGTTTGGCTCTACACTGTGTTGGAATAAATAGCTGCTCAGCATTGGAGCTGAAGTGCAGATGTGTATGAGCCAGTTTGTTGCACAGATCTGTTTCTCTCTTCTTGTTTTCAATACAAACCAAAATCTCCAGAAAGAAAAAAGATTACCAGGAAAAAAAAATTAAGAAAAAAGAAAAAAAAAGCTATCTGTGGCTTTCAAGGCACACGGATTGGTCTCTGAAAACAAACAGTTTTATGAGCAACAGCAGCATGGATGAAACATGATTCCCTACAGCTTTGTGTCTCAGGGTTGCTTGGTAATGCCCTGACTCCAGTTCTTCCCCACGGCCAGTATTTATACTCATTTTTGCTTCCTGCTGCAAGAGACAGGCTGTAACATGGTGATGCTGGAGCCAAGCAGGACACATAGTCTGCACAGACAGGACAGTTCTGTGAGCTGCACAAGGCAGAGTACCAGCCATCCCAGTGGCTAAATAGGCAATGAAAGTGTAAACAGCAGCAGCACCAACACAAATGAACTGAATTCCCTTAGAAAATGGATACACTCTCGTGAGCTGCTGCAATCTGTCTTCCTCTGAAGCACGTCTCCCTGTTACACCAACAGTGAGTGACAGTGTCTTAACTGCCCCTAAGGATTTTATCCCAGGGTTCTCATGAATTCCCATAGCTGTGTCACACAATTTTGCGTGGTAGTGTTTTCTGTTGAGAAACACGCTTGCCTTTAACCTGTATGGATATGAAAGACTTATGTGTAGTGATCTTTGATATTGAAATAGTTATTTTATACGAAACCATTCACAACACAAAATATTGTACACAGTTTCACACTGCTTCATTCATGAAGAATACTATAATACTTACCCATACCGATTAGAACATAGTAATTATTCCAGAGAAAGTTAGGATGGTTATGGGAATAAGAGAAATTTTCATTCCAAATCTGTAGTTTAAATTTGGCTCAGTGCTTGCTTATGTTGAACCATGACTGTCCAATCAGTGAAGTGACGCAGTATCTCTGGGACCATTTAGGAAGAAAACTAGGGTAGATCTGTTATTTTCATTTTAAAATCTGTAAATATGAGATTGGTAGTTTTAAACTATCCCTTACATACCCCTAAGGGGAAAGAGTTGACATGCTGAAGATGTCAGGAACAATGTCAAAGGTTAAATGTGCATAAACTGAACATCTCACTCCTATAACAGAAAAATGTATGCTTCTGCTTTCCTGTGTCCATTCTGTGAAGAGTGTTTCCTAACAGAGTCAGAAAAAAAAGCCCTCGTGGTTATACACCCTAGATATTATACTCTTCATAGGCAATTTTCAGCTAGAAGGGTCAATAAAGAGGCAAGTTAGGCAGCCTTTGAGGATGTTCTGGCAAAGTCATAGTTAAATATCCTATAACTAGAGACTGTCAGAAATACAGACATGGAATGATCTGTGCCATGGGAAGAGGAAGAAAACTTGTTGCACAACTTCCCATCATCTTTTTGTATGTAGTCCTTTTCTGCCTCCTTCTTTCTTCCTACTGCCTCCACCTTCTTTTCCTCCAGTTAAACCAGTTAGTTCATTCAGTTATCCCTTGCACACCCCCAATTACTCATGTTTCTCCCCTTTGCAATGCTGTCAATACAGCTAAAACTTTCTAACCCATAACTGCTATAATACAGCTGAGGCCTTAGCCATGCTGAATAGAGCACAAGTTCAACTCATGCTTGGCTCTATGCAGCCCGCTCTGGTACTTATCTTTTCACAGCAGCACGATATTGATGTTCTTGTTTAGCTCAGGATCTACCACAGCATCAGGTATAAGAAATGCAATCTCAGTTGCTGCCCTCATCTTTTATTTGTGCAATTGATTGCTCAAAACTAGGTTTTGCTTTGTACTTATAGATTTGTGTCCTGATTTTTACGACAATATGTCCATTTGTCAACTTCCTTTTAGATTCTAACCCTGTCATCTGACTGCTTCTCACTGCTCTTCAGGAGATTGTGAGAAAATCCTCAAGTAAGACATGGAATGAATTTTAAAAAATTGTTCTCAGGCAAGTCTTAGAAACATAATTTACTACCACTGCAATTCAAAATATTATGAGCTCTATCTGTTCCAGATTTGAATGGCATTTACAGCATGGAAGAGAAAGCAGCAGATGAACAGATCGAAAGCAGCCCTGCAGAGAAGGACTTGAGGGGGTTGGTGGATGACAGACTGGACATGAACTGGCAGTGTGCACTCACAGCCCAGAAAGCCGGATCCAAAGCAGCATGGCCAGCAGGTTGAAGAGGTTATTCTGCCCCTCTATTCTGCTCTGCTGAGACCCCACCTGGAGCTCTGCATCCAGCTCTGGGGTCCCCAGCAAAGGAGGGACATGGACGTGTTGGAGTAAATCCAGTAGAGGGATACCAAGAGGATTAGAGGGATGGAGCACCTCTCCTGTGAGGAAAGGCTGAGAAAATTAGGACGGTACATTCTTCTTCTGGAGAAGAGAAGGCTTAGGCATCACATAATTCTGTCCTTCCAGAACCTGAAGAGAACCTACAAGAAGGATGGAAAGATACTTTTTACAAGGGAATGTAGTGACAAACAAGGAGGAATGGCTTCAAACTGAAAGCAAGTAGGTTTAGACTAAGAAGAAATTCTTTATTCAAAGGGTGATAAGACAATGGGACAGGTTACCCAGAAAAGTTGTGGATGCCCCATCCCTGGGGGTGTTCAAGGCTAACAAATGGGGCTCTGAGCGAGGAAAAGTAGTCCCTGCCCATGGCAGGTGGGGTGAAACTAGATGATCTTTAAGGTCCCTTCCAACCAAAGCCATTCCATGATTCTATGATTTTATGATTCTATGAAGTGAAAGTTGGATAGCTAGGTACAACATTGTCTGTAAGGAAAATGAACCAAAAAAATGCCCAAGTTTCTGGATGATAAAGAGCTCATGTCCTTGGGAGAAAAAGCTATATGTAGAACAAGTATTTTTTAAAATGTGCTTGGTGTACTTGTTCCAGAATGTTTTTTGAACAGGACAGCTGTAAAAAACATGGTTATTCAGTTCATAGTCTGGCACTGTTTATTAAACCAATATAGAGAAATAAGTTCTTACACTTTTGCAGTTGCTGCTTGGCTGAGTGGCTATTGAAAAATCACAATCTCCACATACTGTCGAACAGAAACCTGCGTCAGATTTCTGAAAAAACAGGACAGTGTGTTTAGTACTGGACTGCACAACAGAGACATCAGGTTTCTTCCACTGGCTGATTTCAAGTGATTCAGCTAAATCTATTTTAGAAGCAACATGATTTGGAGAAACCTAATATTAGATCTCTATGATGCAACCACCCTGAGTACAATTTTAAAGGTACTGAATAGGTACTGCTGTGAAAATATAGCAGTCATTGTGGATGTTTATCTGGTTCAAAAGTTAGAAGGGTCATCAACTGAACCCAGTAATTCAAACATTGAATATAGTGAGATATTTCATATTTTTTTATGAAGGCACTTACTGCAAATCACAGAGGAGGAGCTAAACATTTGTACTTTGAAAATGCTGGCCTTAAATCCTCTGATATTCCTCATCCTTAAGATAAAAGTAATGGACAAGTTCTGATAATATCATTAACTACTCCTATAGTTTACTCAATGTGACTATATAAACAAAGTCAAGGTCAAAGTGGGAATTCATTCTTCAAAAATATGTTCTTTAAATAATTTCATTCGCTAGGACAAAGGTAGCAGCTGTAAAAAAACAAGGAAACTGGAGAGACTTTTTTTTCTGGAAAATATGATTAATATTTTCTATATAGGATCCTATTGCAGGTTCTATATTTCACAGAACCTGCATGACTCTCCAAAACATGACAGCTTCTTATTACAAAGAGCAGAAACTGGGTATCAGCTGGGAAATGCAGGCACTTTTGTACCCATAGAGTACCATCCTGAAAACTTTTGTCTTAAGCTGTTAGACAGCATCGCCTAGAAGGCAATTGTTTCCAAGTTTCCTAAATCATTTTGGCACATGCTCTTTGCCCTTCAGTTCATAAAATGATACAGGTTCATGCTGTGTACATGCTCTGATTTTCCAAGTGTTTCACTATATTTCCACATGATTATGACAGAATTTACTCCATAGGCAAAATAGTAAGAAACACCACAAACAAGATTACGCATCAAAGTGGAAAGACACAACAGACCTTTGTAATTAGCATGTTAATTACGTCTCAGCTTCTCTGTAACCAGCCACTAACCGTGTGGCACTCATTCTGGAGTCAACAGGAGATCCACAAGAAACCAGATGTGTCACATGGAGCCTTCTCTTTTTAAAATGTCCCTGAAACTATATTTTCTGTCTGAAAGGGCTAGTGTTAAATTTAATTTTTCCCTTTCCTCTTCTGCAGTTATGCTGATTAATGTTTTTCACCAGTAGAATGGTACCAAGTTTAAAACCTCATTGCTTTACAGACACATGAGCACACAGAGTTGTCTTTTACTCTTTCACCTCAGTATTTTCCTACTCACCAGTTTGTGTAGGAGGTGGTGACTCTTGTGGATTTTGGTCATTCAAAATGAGGTATACTTTTGCTGGTGCTGGCTCAGCATCACTGGAGACCCATCATATCACCTGGGCAGCTGCTGAAGCTCCCCCTACAGTCAAAGGAGAGAGAATATCTCTGGTGTACAACTCAGAGAATCTCTGAAGAAATATATAAAGGTTTTGGAGCAAATCACTCCCCTGCAGACACCTCCTCTGCATCCATTGCAATGCAGCCCTTATACATTGAGCAAAAAGTAAGATGAACTCTGCATAGGTAGCCATGCAATTAACAGTATGAATGGGCTTTCTAGTGTTAGGATAATTTAAAGAAATGTATAGGACTAAAATTATGATAACCTTTAACACTGAACAGATAAATTGGCTTTATAGTATTAATAGTTCATATATATATGATCTTCACACGTGAATATGTATTTATATGTTCCTCCCATTCACCATTCTGTCTGGGCCCTGGTTATGTGTACATTTTGAATAGAAGGGACTGACGTATCTACTTGCATGGGAAGCAAACCTTGAAAAGAATCTTTTTTGTGAGAAAGAATCAAGTGGCATGAAAAGCTGACTGCCTCAATAAGTTAATTTTTACAGGGGCTCCATCCATCATAATGCATTTTGAAAAATTAGATTTACAGAATTCATTCTGATTGTTGAAGTTGGAGAAGCTTCTTGCTCAATAAATCCACTCATAAATAGCTGTTCTGATGAATACTAATCAACAAGATTATTTTTCACTTTCCTTCAGTAATCTACAAACTAGTACCTTGACGCTGTTTTATAAGATAAAGGACACAAGATAGGAAATGCTAATATAAAGATGCTTCTTCCAGACAGCATTGACTACATTCTGAACATTACACCAGACATAGACTGTAGTTACAATTGATTTATGCAGATGTTTGTTTCTGATGGTTTTTACAAGATTAGAAATTTCTCAGATACCAATGGAAACTAAAGGTGTTCAGAATATGGTGTTAGGATAATGATAAGGAATTAAGATAAGAGTGTTTTTCTACTTGTAAACATGAAATCAAGATAACCTATAGATAACAGAATTTACTATATTATTTTTCAGTTTACTTTCAGGATATTATTCTTCATGCTGAACAGTATATACACTAACTTCTTCACATGGTACTTTGTCACCCGGAACTGTGTTCTTATCCTTTGGATTTTTTGTCTTTCTGCCCTCCTATCATTTATTTACAGAAACCAGACCTGTAAGGACAAAGCAAGACAAAAACTTGTAATATCCTTTGTTTATAAGTACCTAAAAATAAAAATGGAGTTAGTCATACAGCAATTTAGGGACTTTACCTAGGGTTTGTGAACATAGCATACAAATCAATTTTTTCCATTGACATTTGGTTCAAGGTCAGATTACATTATACATCCTCTATTACACATCCATAATACATCCTTAAAAAAAAAGAACAGCTTCAGTCTTATTCATTTTACTTGTAACCAGATTAGCCCATAAGGGAATGGACTGTAGAGTGGATATAAGACCACTGGAAGAGCATGAGTTTTTCATACAAGTTTAACACCTCATGCAAAAATAAGGTCCTTTATATACTACAGGGGTAACAGTTTCTGAAAAATAAATAAATAAATAAATCCCTTATGTACTCATTTAAATAAGAACCTCCTACTATAGAAATCTAACCAAAAAAAACGAGGTTGTGAGGCATTCATGTGTGTGGGTTTGTTTCCAGTTTCCACTAACTGAGTGCTTCAGGGTGAACACCTTTAAGGAAGAGGAAGGAACACCAGAGGAAGGCAAAGAAAGGCAGCCACTGAATAACAACCTGCTCCTCATTCACACACCCACACAAAGGCAGAACTGGCTCAAGGCCTGGACGGCTATTCCAGAAGCACGCATTCAACGGATAGATAAAAGGATACTGGCACCAGTTCCTCTAGGATGGCTGTATCCTTGGCAATGACTTCATTAACTCCCATGAGTTAAAAAAACAAATTAGCTTGGCAATCAAATTCTTCTCTGATGGCAAAGAGAAAAGAGACAAGTCAGTGCAGACCAGTTCATTGGTCTACCTGTCATTTTTCTGCACATTAGTGTAAATTTTGTATTTCTCTCATTTCCTCATGCCAGAATAAAAGACAGAGGCCTAGGCAGCAGCCCCTGGGGTATAATTCATAGAATCATAGAATAGTTTTAGTTGGAAGGGACCTTTTAAAAGTCATCTAGTCCCATCTACCTTCAATCAGCGAGATTGAGGTTGCTCAAAGCCCCATCCAACCTGACCTTGGATATTCCCAGAGATGGGGAAATCAGCACTTCTCCAGGAAATCTGTTCCAGAGTTTCACTACTCTCATTGAAAAAAATATATATCTCATCTGAGTCTAGCCTCTTTTAGTTTAAACTATTACCCCATGTCCTATCACTGCAGGCACTACTAAAGGGTCCATTCCTATCTTTCTTGTCACCTCCTTTAAGCACTGAAAGGATGCAGTAAGATCTTCCCACAGCCTTCTCTTCTCCAGGCTGAACAATGCCACCTCAATTAATAATTACTCCCACCTTTACTCTTTTTGGTTTCACAAGAGCCTGTCTCGTATTAGACACTTCGGACTTCTCTCAGCTAAGTACTTCACACCTAAGGCAATGTGGGCTCTGGCAGTGAGTCACTGTGCCCAGCCTGCCCACCCGTGGGTGGCTCTGGTAGCCCACAGCCAGCACAACCTGCTCTCCAGCTTTGCTGTTCCCACTGGTACAAAAGAAGTACCATGCTGCTGAAAATCTGATCTCCAGCTTTTTTTGTTCTATTCTTCTTCATTGAAGAATATCCTAACTGTGACAGTATGGCTGACACCTAGACATCACCTTAAAAGTTCCAAAGTTCAGTGATCACAAGTGTTAGGCAGATTATCATCCCAGTCAATGGAAGCATCTAGGACTGGGTGCTTAAATAGGCCCTGACTTCTTTTGGGTAAGGAGCAACTAAAGCTTTCATAGCAAAGTGTGATAAACACCTGAACTTCTAAAACACTTCATGTGGATCTCTCATACCTGATAATAACTATTTGTAAACCAGGCAACTTCACAGATGCAGAGTGGATGCACCTGAAGATTAACTGCTTGGGCAAATATCTGTACATGTCCACAATGCTGCCACAAAGCCTTTGTACATTTGGGGTTTTTGACAGGATGTCCACTGCTATGCCACTTAGATTATTCTGCTAACACAATGACGAAGATCACGACTGCATCTGCCTTTTGATCAGCTAACTTCCTTGCTGCTTGGACACTACAAATGACACTGAAAGGTAGAACACAGCAAACTCCTTCCACAGCTACTATGAGCATCATAGCAATATTTACAGCAGATTTCCTCTCCACTATTTTTATTTTGTTTACTGTGAGTCTACATCAAAAGGAAGAAAACAAGACCATATTCTACAGCCCTGAAATCATCAACCTCTCATTCCTCAAATCAGCTTCTATTTGAGACACTCATGTCTGTCTTTCAGCGTCAATACAACGTCATTGCTCAGTGTTTTTTCCTTTTCCACTGACACCACAAAAGCTGATGCACATTGTCAGAGAGTACTGTTTAATTAAACCACAGTGACAGGAAAAGCCACCTATAACTGTAATGCTCAATAAAACTACAAGCATAAAAATAGTATGCCCTCACCTTAGAGATCAGTTATGACAGAATTTTTACCACAATACTGCAAACATTTGATACATTATTGTATTTCTACTTGTCCGGTAACTAAAGCTATCACAGTAACAACTGTTCTTTAGAGGGACTTCAGAGAAAGGCTTTAGAAGTAAAAGAAAGGTATAATATTACGTAGATATTACAAAAAGAGGCCATCAACAAGAATTCTACCACACACAGTTACAATTTATCTTGTACCTTCCTGGAAAGGGTGTACTTTTCCATTTCCTGTCTCACACACTTCTACTTCACAAGACAGGATCTACCAGAGCTGCTGCTCATGCAGAGTTGAATTTTGCTCATCCCAGGCCTGAGGCATTGTAATTCTGGAGGGACGTGAATTTCAGGAGCTGTCTGAAGCTGTTCCGGAGGTTGGAACTCCTGCAACTCTCCTGCAGGAAATAAACTGGAAGCACACAGGTAAGACTGTGAAAAGAAGGACCGTCAATACCCTTCCTTGCCTGGCTCTTGTGTTTTTCTCAAAGAGCTTTTTTTCTGTGTGCACAGCAGAAAATACTCAAACTGGAAATTGACAGAGACATGAGAAGAGTTTTTAGAATTGAGTTTGTGAGACTGACGAAAGAGGAGAAATAGGGCAGGAAGTAGGAGATAGTAACAACATATGGAAATGAAATAAATAAGGTAAGAAAGGCCCACTGGAGGAAGAGAACTTGCTCAACCAACAGGTAATTTGATTTAACTAAATCAAACCTCAGTCTCACTGGAGATGTCTGAAACTCCCATGAACTTTATGGCACAGTATCAGCTTTGTCAATTAAAGAGTGCATTAGCTGATTGTTTGCTAACCATCCTAACATTCTGAGGCTTAATTTGAGCTCAGGTTCTCTGTAAAAGTGAATACCAGCAGCTGCTTTTTTTTTTCCCCATCCTGTAGCTACTTTTCTTCTGTGTGCCAGCCCAGCATCTAAAGTTTGTGGTAATTATGAGGTTGGTTTTTTTTTTAACTTGCGTAGAACCTCACAGTAAAGAACTAAAAAATCTTTCCTATTTCAGCAGTGTAAAAATGCAAGAAAATGCAAGATAAACAAGAAATCTAGGTACCCAAATATTTTTTGCTATTCAAGTGCCCCAGTAATTCTGTACCTTTGTAACACAGGTATTTCCATGTTACCAAAAATCTGAACACACTTTTGTTACCAAAAATCTCAACATTACTTTTGCATAAATCCCAAATGCTATGGTATCTGACATCTTATTTCAGATGGCTTTTATCTTCAGAAAATTCTCAAAGATCTCTGCTTCACAGTAATTGGAAAGAATCACAGGCAGTTGTCAGATCCACACTGCATGTCAGCGTACAAAAAGATTGGAAGAAAGAAGAAAGGAGCTGGGCACCCAAAAGCTTACCATCTAAGTGAACTGACAGACATGCAAGCAAAATGAGGCCTGGCTGCAAATGATTTTGCAAGGCTGAGTTATATGAGATGCATCAGATCAAACTTCTCAGGTCTTTAGGAAGAAAAAAGCAGAAAAAAATGGAAAAAAAAAAACCAATTCTGTGCATTTCAGCAGGGTGGAGTAACATTATATATTTTTTAAAAGGAGATTTTCCTTGTAGTCTTCCTTTCTGAAGGGCCTCTGTGACAAGGTTAATGCTATAAAGATGCAGAAAGTGGTTAGACTTTTAAAGCCTTTGCTTCACAGCACACAGAATCCTGCAACTGGAAGTAGTTTTCAAAACCCACTGGTGTTTCCCACACAACTTTCTGTTACAGAGCAAAGTTACAGAGACCTATACTTTGCCTCCTTTTAGTTACACTTGCGTCTTGCTTTGCTTTTTTTCCTAAGAAGCTATTGCTACTAAAGAATTTTATCATTGAATATGAATCTGCAACTTTACCATCATAATAAAAATGAACATAAACACATAAAAACCGATTTTGACCACTACAGAATATGCTAACTTCACAAATATGTTACAAAGTAAGGTTAACAAAGTAATTTTTTCCCCAATATCGTTACAAGAGCTTCCTGCTCCGTTGCTGTTTACAGTGTTGATATTCTTTCTTTAGGCACAAGATCGATCTTACGACTTCAACACATCAGAAGTCAATTATTAAAATAAATATTAAATGTATATTTAGTTGTTATAAAAGTGATTAATAGTTTGAGCTTCAGCATTAGCTGTGCATACCCATAAATAATAAGCTGTTTCATTTCTGTATGAAGTCAGTGAGCATATTTGGCATTCAGCAACTCTAGAAACAAAGCCACCTATTTTACAGGAATCTAGATAACTAACTTTGGATGAAAAACTTCAGCCGAAAAACCTGTCCTCTACAAAGCAGTGAAGGGTTTGCTTCACTTCAAGAATATGTTCAAATTATACTTCAGTTCATGAAGTTTAACATATAGAACAAGTATCTAAGGCTGGTACTGCATGATGCATTTTCAGATTCTGTAATAAACAGAATTAGTTCTGTATCTTGGAACAGAGGTATTGGCTTTGTTACCACAGCCCCTTAGAAATAATTTACAATATTACAACTTCAGTGGAGTTACTCCAGATTTATTCCACTGTAACTGAGAGGTAAGGTGCAGCAGTAATAAAAGTAAAAATCTAGAGATGGAAACAGTTTGGAAATTCTCTGACTGGGCTTTTGCAAAGCCTTGAGCTTAGTCCCTTTGCTTTCCCCTTCCAGTGCTTTCCCCTTCCAGCTGCCCCCATTTACCTCCTCATTTCCCTGCTCCCGCTTCAAAGTCCAAGAGATTAAGACTCCACATGGGTGCTATAAGGATGTAATTACATTCCTCCTAATTACATTCCTCCTAATGTAATTGTGACCATTGTTCTCCCTGCCTAAAATTTTGACATTGCAATCCCCACTTTTACAGGCAGGAAAGGAAAATGGCAAACATCCAGTACGTCCATCCCATAGACAAAGTACAACCTAAATCATAAAATATAATATAAATCCTAAAGGACAGTACATGGAAGGGAGCATAAAGGCTTTAGTAATTAATATATGGTGACTTAACTAAAGGTACTGATTCAGACATCCATTGAGGGATCATAAAACTAATTTCTCAAACACTGTTCCTTTTACTTTGACAAAATTAACATATTCTTTTATCTAAAACACATTCCTTAGAATGTTAATAAATGTTAATATGTTTAATGACTGTAGATATTGCACAAGAAAGGTGAAGTAGTGTGGCCTCAGAAACATTAACAATTGGCGTCCTGTTAAAGGTACAAACTGAAGATTTATATTAGTGGACAGTTGAAGGGATTTTTTTCCCTTATAAGCTGTAACATATGAATTTGAAGACTATTCTCATCCAGCTTAACAGAATTCAAGTTTTCGATCACAAATGAGTGTAAAGTCCAACTCCCAACTCTCTTACACAGTAGTCAGAAAGATATCTACCTGTGCCTGCACTGAACTTACTGTTACAGATAACAGGTAGCACTGACATCAATCCCAGCACAAGGCCATGTGGACTGTGCGGCAATCTTTTTCTTCGATCCTTCCCACTGACTTCATGAAATACTGACTGCAAGGGTCACTTTATCCTATGCCAGATAAAAATAGTAAAAATTGAGTCAACGCCTACTACAAACTTGCAAGAACTGTCACAGTTTTGGAAGATCACACGTCGTTCTTGAGTGACAGCATGTAAAAAAGAAGTCAGGCTTTCTTCTGAAGCTTTTTAACATGGATAAGGCTGGGAGCGGTTGAATGGAAATGCATATATTTGTAATATACTATGTAGGTGTGAAAGCCTATTTATTGCTTTTATTGTAGATCTTGACTTGAGAAATCTGGAATTTCTAAGCATCCCTTGTTTTTTACCTTAGGTCCCATTTTACACCCAAAAATGTGTGCAGTTCAGGAAGAATCATGTAGCCGTTATTACACCTATGTCGATCTATGGAGTCAATGCTTTTTTGGTCAGGGTATTACTTATACCTGAAGTACTTGGGATCAGACATAGCTTCCCAAAATTCTTGATATTGGCAAAAACTTTACCTTTTCCTTTGGATTTTCATCCTGGAAAAAAAAAAAAAAGTGGAAGCATATAGTTCTTTAGCAACATGGTAAGGACCTGGCAGCACTTTTAGAACTTTTGGCTCCATGCATCTGCTTTCATGGAAGTGATTGTTTATCAGAGGAATTTTTTTTGTTTTTCCACCTAAATGGCAGTTCTTTCTTAACTGTGTCAGAGGTCATGCAAATGTAGCCATGGAAAGTGGGTGGAAACCATTTTCCAATGAGGCAATGCCACCACCTTCCAGGTTAGAAACTCCCTTTTATGGTTAGAGGCATGATCACCTGTGAGGCACCTGTTTGTGAAATACCACTGGAAAGATAGGAGCTCAAAGGGCTTCAGCATGAGCTGATAAGCCTGCTACACTGGAGGAGCCTCTTCCCCAGAGGCAAAGCTGTACCTCTCTAAAGTAAGAAAGAAATAATAAACAAGGTAGAAGAGACCATGCAGGGGGATGTACAGCCTTGCAGTACAGCAAACAGTGCTTTCTCCCCAGAGAGGGGAATCCTGAATCTTGCTCCCTGCTTCCGTGTTGATCAGGAATCATGCAAAAGCACAGCAATCCCAGGATCTCCCCAACTTCCATTCCCTCTCCTAGAGGGTATGAAAGCTTGCATCAGAGCACTTGGCCCATGTGCTTCACCAGACCAATGGAGGCTTCTGTGGGGAGAAATTTCATTTTTACACCAATCTGAAAATTGATTTCTTCTTCTGACAGTTCAGCTACACTAACTGGCACATTTATGTCTTTTCTCTGCTCTGTTGCAAGACAAGCCTTCAAATCTTTAACCTTTATTCTTAACTTCCATTCTTCATCTACCACATTTGACAGCCAGAATATCCTCTTCTATCCCCTTAATCAGCCTAAGATGCACATCCCCAGTCAGAAAGCCTAGGGCACTTATTCTGCATCCATGATGTGGTTATAAAACAAACCTGTGTATTATTCCTTACTAAGTGACTCTACTCTGTAGCAGTATTTAAAAATGTAGTTCCTGATATTTCTAATGATTATTGTTTTCTAATATGAAGAGTTGGCCTAACTACAGCATAAAAGCTTTTGTCATCCTTTTAATAACTTGGGTTCAGTATAAAAAACTACCCCTCTGGTATTACAATGGGTCCAACCAGTGTGACAAGTTCCTGTGCAGGTTTATGAAACTTGTAATTCTTGTTTCTTTTCCTAGGTTTGCTCAGTCACACTTTCCCTGCTCCTTGAGGGATCCAAGGAGTTTGTAACTCTGAGTCATCAATAAACAATGGTGGTAATTTCTGGAGAGCTACATCTTGCCACTCACTGCCATTCCGCTGGCATAAAGATCTGGGAGTGAAAGAGTTAACCTGACTGACAGCATGTCCTTGGGGATCCAATGTCAGAACGCGTGAGATACCGGGATGGCATTTGGTTATTCTTGCTCTTCTTCATTCCACTTGCAAATTTCAAACTCATTGAAACTCAAGTTCTCAAAACAAAATGTTCCATTTTACTTTAAAACCACAAACAGATTCTCATAAACAGACAAGAGCAAAACTGAAGCACAGAGCTAACAACCCTGCTGTTTGAGGATAATCTGCAAGAAGGGTGGGATCTTTTTAGTTCTGGCAGCTTTTTCTGGATTAGCATGAGTCAATATCCTAAATTCACATACACCAGGATCAGTAAGAACACATTAACAATTCTATATCCAACAAGTTAAATCCTTATGGTCATGGCACAAAGCTTGCCAGCGTCCAAGAAGTATTTGGACAATACTGTGCTGTCAGGCACACGGTAACATTCTTGGAGTTGTTGTGTGCAGGGCCAGGAGTTGGACTTAATGATTCTTGTGGGTCCCTTCCAACTCAGGAGATCCTATATTTCTTATCTCATAGGTTTTAATGATTTTCTGTACAAAAATTGACATAAATTTACACCATTCCGGCTGTAAGCAGTGGATAGTCAAGCAGATGCCTAAACATAGATTTAGGGACCTAAACAACTCATCATTCTATATCATTTGGAAACATTGCTTAAAGTGCTTCTGAGGAAAGATCTACATATGAAAGTTTAGATTATTTTATTATTATTATTCTTATTGGTATTGGTATAGAAACAAGTCTGTTGATTTCTGCTCTGCTACACAAATCTGATTACTATGCTAAGCTGTAGAATACACAATCAAATCTCTTTTATTGAAACAGGATTCTTCCCCTGTTATATGTTGAAAATTTAAAATATGTTACAGTATATTGCCATACTCACAAAGATAGCAAAATAAAAGGTTCTAAAATCGGTGTAGCCACGTTCTGCAATATGTTTTAAATATCGGGGTACTTTTATTTCTGGCTAATACAAATGTTTATCATTATCTAAAATAGCTACTATGATTCATTATCTCCCACGAGCTGGATGCAGAAATTGTTTGGTCAAGATGGCTGACATTTATTAATTACTAAAATTAATTAAGATTCACATTAAAAAAAAAAAAACTACCTCATCTGCTTTATGGATAAGCAAAAAGGGGGGGAAAATATGATGTATAAGGAGTGAAAGCTGGAAACAATGTCAATCACCCTTCATCTTAACCCACACCTTTCTACATCACAAGAGTGGCTGAGGTTTCAAAATGTTTATTTACAGCCCATAACACAGAACGTTTAAAAGACTTTGACAGAATGGAAGGTGCCCTGATAGTTCAGACACCACCTGCAACACTGAAAGGCCCAGATCGTAGATCCGTTTCAGCCTCATCCAGAGCAGGTGGTTTAACTTACAAGGTTTCAAACTACATATCGTGAGTGCCCTGAAGGTCAGGAAGATCTGAAGTCACTCTACTGTTCCACCATCAGATAAGATCATGGAAACTACAAAGTTTTTCACAGCAACAATTTTCCAACTCAATTGGGATAAAGAATGGAAAAGAAATGAAAAAAGAAATTAACATAGGGGACATTCAGACACAAAATGATTACAGAATTGCAGTAAACTCATCTCAAAGCAAGGGTAAGTGGAATTCTCTTAAATCAGTTAACAGGAAGAACAGCATTTTTATGTATGTGTTCTGAACTGAATTTTGAACCTAAAACAACTGTACATAAATTATGAGGTGAATGGTTCTCCCTAAACACTCAAAAAGAAAGGCAGTGCTGTTATCAACTTTATGTTGTTAGTGGTAACAGTTCTGAGGTCCCCATATCTGCTTTTATCATCACCGTTGTTATTTTCATTATTAATCTCAGGCTGTGTACATCAATGTCATGGCTTCTGAGGCCAAGACAAGTGACAGAAATTGGCAAGAAGAGTAATTATTCGGGGAAAGTACAATATTGTTTTCTTTAAAATATCCTTAACCGTTGCTCTGTTTTAAGCTGATCTCTGGTTATTCCTTGAAAATGAATTGCTGCCAGTTACTTTCCATTGTACAAAACAGATGTATCTTACAGCACACTTAGGTCAAAGCAGAACAATTTTGCATATGCAAAATGCATATTATCTACCATAATGACAATATCTTTCTCCTGTCACACACTGTACATATATGCATGTAAACAAGAAGATTAATTTCTTCTTCATTCCTACTCAGCTCTGTAATACATTATATTTATTATGTGCTAATAAGTACTAGTAGACATTGAATATAAAGGATGTACACTGTATGGATTCCTAGTAGCTGTAAATGAAATATTCCCTGTACCTGACAAACTAGAATGCAAAGAGATCAAGTCTACAGCACAATAGATTTTCAGCAAAAGCCAATAGCCCTTTGAGAAGAGATAAATCAATCTTGTATAAAACTTCAGACTTCTTGGATACTGCTCACCATCAGTAAATATTATCCATTTGGATGTCCTCAGAAACAACACACAAGAAGCATCCAGACTTCTACAACTGGCATTATTCTTATGTTTGAATAAACATTTCCTTTTTAAACTGCAGTCCATTCATTTATTTGCTTGTGCTCTTATTTCCTTTGGAATCTCTAACTGTTATGGAAAAATCCACAGCCAAAAGCGAGGCATGAGGAAAAAATGACAAATTTTCCACACAGAACTCTGTCACTGGTATGGCATGTTGCAAATCTGTGGGTCTCCCTAGATCCACCACTGTCAGCAGTATCAGTACTATCTACAGCATTTGTAGCATGCTGATCAGTATCTCAGCACCAGAGGAAATATTTTTAAACGAGTGAAGTTGAGTCAAAGTCAGTTCTAGTATCATCTTTTTCACAGTTGAGGCCTAAATTCTAAAGGTTTTTCCTCTCCCTTTCTCTAAAGTGATTTGTCATCTTCTCTACCTGTTTTCACTTAAAGTCTTTGGTAATAAGTTCATGGGGAAAAGAAACTGAAGTTGCCATTGTCTCTGAAAAGGAATAGTCTAGGATTTGTCCAAAATTCCTGGCAGAAATACACTAGAAAGCCCTTCTCACAAGTTCCTTGGCTAATGCAGGGTTAGGAGGTTTCCTCTCAAGGGAATTCACCTCATCCCATCACATTTTATAAACTCATCTCAAATACTTTCAAAGAGTAAATATGTTTAGAAATGATGATAATAATGTGGACTTTATATCTCCTTGTGTATATGTGTTTGCATGTTTTATATGTTTTCTCATAGGAAGATAAAGCTGCTTTCTCTAGCTTTTTCAAAACAGTCTTCATCTTTTTCCGATGCATCATATCCTAAAAAGAGCACAATGTGCTGAACAATTACCTCATTCAGAGAAGTTCTCAAGAAGATAATAGAAATGCTTTTAATACAATTTGTCTTCCCAAAGGATATTTCGACATGGATAGATGCTTTCTGAGACTGGTTGATCTTGAAAAAAAGATGCATCGAAAGCATCTAAAAAAGATGCTCCTCCCTAAACTGAACTCCATTATTCTGTCTCCCACTCCTCACATTTGCAACAAATTTTTATTTTGCCAAATCTTTGCTATTGTTTTAGCACACTATTGTTTTACAGTAAAATGCAAGGGAACAAAAGTCTTTGCAAACAACTTGCAGAAGTTTTAGTCTTGGTACCAGTTTTTATTGCTGCTCCAAAAATTCTTATCATAATGCACTGAAAAGAGTAGCACTGTTAAGACAATGCTTAATATGATGTCCAGTGGGATTTTCACAGTGTGAGTATCAAAGCTCATGCAGAAGGACAGATATCTAAACCTAAGTGATCATAAAAAAATTTTCATAAGAATGTATATTGCAAAATGCTTACATCTTACTATGCTTTAGCACTGATATAGACCACACAGAAGGACTTCATAAATTTATTTTATTTAAATGGAACTCAGATTTTGGTGCAGGAGACATGAAGGTGGTATCTCCACTGTGATTTGAAGCACAAAGAGATGTTTCCTAGAGCAGAAAAACACTCCCCATTGAAAAGAAAATTCAAGGCTTTTTGAAAGTTTCTTACAGTCTTGCTAGCGTGTTCTATTCATAATCTCAGTGCTAAACCTGGAGGGACTTTTCCTCCAAGTTGAGCTGGCAGCACAGAAGACAGTGATGCATCATTCAGTAGAAGTGGACTCACTTATTTCCTGGGCTCCTGTGGGCATTTTTACCTAAAGAACCCTCGGCTCTTGCGGGACTGTGTACACTGATTGGGCAGTTATCTTTTCTGCTTTCCTCCTTTGGTAAATTGCTTTGCTGGGATTTTTGGAGGTTAGTACTAAAGGTCTTGACTTGTTAATAGGCTTCAGAAAATGTTTTGTGAATAATGGGCTGCAGAAGGCTGTGACGCACAAGAAAATTTTCCAATATCTGCATGCAAGGCATGGACTCTTTCGATGCTGGGGCCCCTTCCAGTCCAATGTTACTATTCCATCTGGGACACTGTAAAACAAAGACTTGTTCTTGTCTGCATTAGATGCTGACTAGTATTCATGTCTTGTTAGTTGAAATAAGTTAGCTTTGCAATTCCAGGCCTTTGGGCTATGTAGACAAGTATCCTGCAGCTGGAGCAGGCAGAGGTATGTTCTGTGATCTGCAGTCCCTAGAAGATGGCAGACTTCAGAAAATGGCATACATGCTCTGAAGGAAACACCAATGATTTTCATCTGCATTTGTGTATCTTTTTTGCCCCTTGACACCAAACTTCCCTTCAATTTACTGTTTATAAGTATCTGAAATCTTTACTGTCTTGCTCTACAAAAAAAAAAAAAATAATTATGCAGTCAATAGAAAGACCCATTGTTCAGGAGTTAGTGTTTCCTGGAACTGGCAGAATAATATGCAATGTCCTAACAACAGAAGTTTTATTACCAGTAAGACAAAAGCACAACAGTCCCATCAAACAGACAGATCAAGTGCAATCCACTTTAAATGAAAGCACGTAAACCAGGAAATCTGGGATTTTTACAAGGCTAAGCTGTAAATTAATTTAGTAGAAAGACATATCAAAGTAAAAAGATATAAAACATAAATATGCTTGTGAATACCAGGATAGTTTTTGATCTCAGCTGAGATCATTAGTATGTTTGTCACTGAATGCTTTCAAGAAATACAAACTTTTCCACTTTTCTCACAAACACTGTTACCACTGTTATCTCTTCAAAATAATGCATCGCTTGGGGGATTTTATCTGAGTGGAGTAACAATTAACTAGGCCTTTGGACTTGGAAATCTTGAAAAAAACTTTCCAAATATCAGTTAGTATCTTCATACTCATAAAGTTGGGGAAATATGAGGATCAGAAAAGTGATGCCAAAAGCAGAGTAAATTTTCATTTTGATTCTCCTGCATGGGTTGCATTTCCGTGCACTTACTCCACATTGACTCTTATTTGCCATCCATATAAAGATAAGCAGAGGAAAGACAAGTGATTGGAATCTACAGCCAGCATGATTCACAGCTTTTTGCCACATGAAAGGAGAAGTATGCACAGAGGAAAAAGAAATAAGATTTTCCACTTAAAATATTTCAAAGCTGTTGATAAAAATACAAACAACTCTGGTTTTAACTACTTTTCTGGAAGCTTAGTTCAGAACACTGCAAAAGTGGAAATCTGGGTTATAAACAATGATTCTGTGAAGAGTTCTTCACATAAGAAAAACAGAAATGAATTTTTACTCCCTAAAAGAATAATAGGTACTTTTAAATGAAATTCACGGGTTAACAGCAGTTCTGGACAACTAGAAGAGTAACTTCACACAAATTGCTGAGAGAGGAGGGAATAGCACCTTAAATGTAATTTTTCAAAATACACAGTTTTTATTTTAAGGGCGGTTTATTTTAATATTTCAAAAGGTGGCTCAGTGCAAAGAGATTTTTTTCTGTTTTGCTTGGATTACGCATGACATTTCCGGTAGATGGCTTGAAACAGCAGCATCAATGTCAGGAGTACATCCAGGCATCCACCAGTAAATATTGAACAATATGTTCTTTCTAAACAAGGTCACATGCAAAGCACTTTAAAAGAGGTACCTGTCTTGAAATTTTGAGTTAGAGCTACCACTTTGCATATACTTCTTGTGAGATCCTTGTGAAGATAAATAATATTAAAGTGAATAGCATTTCTTTGCCCCCCACTGCATTTGACTCTGCTATATGTTAGGATACTTAAAGTGGCAACTGTTCTGAGGACTCTCATGTCAAAATTTAGATAAGAAATCATCAAAAGAAAACTGTATGTCTAAACTGTAGATATTTCCCAATTAAGTGTGAAAACATTCATCTGTATGAATATTTAGAGTTGCCATCAAAATTAATTTATTTGTTCGTATTGAATGACCAAGCTGTCAGCAAAGGGTATTTAAATTGCAGAGTCTTATTTTATAACAAGTCCTCCCTGTTGATCACAAAACAACATGTTGGGAATTACAGAATACTTTAAATGGATGTCTGGACAGCTGAGAGTTGGCAGAGTTTATCAACTTTCAAGTGTGATGAATATGAGTTAAAGCTCTGGCATTTTGCAGCTCAGAATCAGTGTCAGAAACTTCCACAGATCTTCTTCTATCAGCTTGATTCAGGGTCAACTTGTCATGAAAACAGTTCAGAGAATTTTGTTTATTATTTTACCCTCAAAAACTGTAAGAACCTATTTGTCAAACTTCAGAGGAATCTGCGGGACACAGCAGCACAGTTTTCACAGCAGCTGGCAGCAGCCAGGATATTCATCTGCTGCAAAAGTGGTTTTACTGAAATCCTACAAGTTGCTACAAACAAGTTTGATGACAATATGAAGTCACTGTGAGGTCAGTCATAATCAACAGCAAACCCTGCCTGTTACTAAGCCAAGGTAAATAGCAATAAACTGTGTCTATATTAGGCTTAATTTGAGGTTTAGCTAGTTAATCTTTCTTTAACCTCACCCCACAGCCCTAAAATAGACTAACATCAAAAGTATTTCAAAAACCTTTTAGGATTGTGACATACAGACCAGTAACTTCACCTTTGCTAGTATTCACATGCATGTTATTTGAATTTCATGGCAATTAGATATAATTTTAAAATGAAAGAACCAAAATTTTAAAAGTCTTAATTTCCTTTGTTATGTCTTGCATGTATCTTTTAGTCAAATCTCATAGTTTACAAAAATTACTGCAGGTAGACATTACAAAACACAAGAATACAACAAAAGACCAGGATTGTATGTAATTCCTTTCCTGCCTCCCTCAGCTTTCAAGTTTTCCAAGGCCTATGCTTTCTAGACTTGACTTAATAACCCTAAATATTTCAGGGTTGTCAACACTTCACTGGTGACTTATCTTGTCCATCTTGAAGATCATGAAATTCCTTAAAGGTTACAGAAGTGCCACGCCAAGAGTCTTTCTGTTACTACCTATTTCTGGCAGGACAGCCTTCGCAGTCTGATAGCAAGCAGTTTTACCATTTCGGGGAGTACGTATTGCCAGCATTGAAGCAATTGTAAAGGTAAATCAAACAGAATAGCCCAAGGGATCAAGTGATGATTAACATCCAAAAGTTTTTGTAGAAGTTTAAAAGTTTATTGAAGAAGAGGCTATACATGAAAGCAATGTATTTACAGAAAATAGATCTGCTTTATCAGCACATTCTGATAGGGATTGCTGCTTTTGTTTAAAAGGCAGAGCAATAAAATACCAGTGAAAATGTCGAGCAATAAAATATCTTGTTATTGACAATGTCCTATTTGCATATCTCTGAAAAGCTAACCAGTCACTTCTTCAAAGATAGGAATAAAAAATACTATAAAAAGATCCCTGCAGCAAGAAAACCATACATTTTTCCCTCAGCACTTTCTGCTACTGTTTGTAATGTTTTAAATTGTCAAAAAGCCTGGAGTCAAAAGATGAAATCCCTTGGCATTCATTGGAAAACTAAAACAAGAATAAGGGATTGTTCACACCTTGAGGACCTGTTGATCTAAGCAGACAACAAAAACAAAGGAAAATGAAGAGATAATTATTGACAAGTTAAGGGAAAAGTCTATCTAAATAAACATAATGAAAAGTACCCTTCTTGGATTTGTAAATGCATATCTGTGTATAACTACCTGTGCACAAAAGCATGACCTTAGACGACTTGGTCAAAGTATCTTTGATACCTTGATTTTTACAGTGGCAGTCATCCTAACTGATTTCATTGTCTTTCTTAACATCGTTTCCAGCAATTAAACATGGTATATTTGTGTGACAGCAGTGTGGATAAGTCCCACCTAGATCATATATTCAGAGCAGCTTGCATCTTTCCCTGTACCCCCATCCCAGTCAGGGTTGCAGCACCATAGCAATTCAGTTCCTTTTTTACAAAAAGGCTGAAAAGTCTGTGGGTGTATTGATCTCCTGAAAATTTGGGTCTAGTTGTGATTGTGAGAAATACTGAAAATCTAGTCTTTCACGTGCAAGACAACTGTCCTACCTAATGATGGAGTTTAGTAGAAGTGTATGTTCATAGAGGAACTAGGTGACTAGGAAGAAAGTTGTGGGATCTAAAAGGCAGTGATGCAGGAGACAAGCCAGGAATATGACAGTTCACAGGCATTTCATTTGTATTTTGCACTGGTTGTAGACATGACAGTAAGCTAATTCAAGGTTGAAAGCCAGAGGCTAGGCAAGTAAAGTCAGCATGTACAGTTATGAAATGTTTTGAAAACTAATTCAAATTATATTTAAAATGTTCATTTTCCAAGGGAGGAATGAAAGATGTTTTTATTTTTATTAGGGCAATATTTTGCTTAACCTGAAGCAATTTGTATTTTTACATGATATTTATATCTACATAACAAGAAAAATAACAGAAGTTCAGAGTGATAGTTTTAGTGGGAATTTTCCTAATTTTTTCTGCTTTATTTTTTTTCAAAATATTCTCTGAATTTACAAGTTAGCCTGTTTAGGAAGGAAAACTATCTGAACTGATTTGCTTCGCAGTTGTACTTCTCTGGTAACACTGACTCCAGCTCTCTCCTAACCTGCATAATAGCATCTCCTGTGGCCTCAAGCAGTGAAGCCTGCTAATCTGGTTTTCAAAGGTCAAACTGAAGGATTTTGTGCAGTTGCTTTAAT
The DNA here is from genome assembly GCF_003984885.1 of Neopelma chrysocephalum. Lineage (NCBI taxonomy): Eukaryota > Metazoa > Chordata > Aves > Passeriformes > Pipridae > Neopelma > Neopelma chrysocephalum. The sequence goes on along the minus strand of NW_020924104.1, from coordinate 236,925 downwards.
ATGGGCCTTCCAACTCAGCCATTTAGGGAATGATGCTCAGAGGTCTTCCGGTAAACTTTCCACACCTTGGGAAGGGCTAATGATGCAAAATGATGCTAGTGAGGTTTATGTGCATGCTCTGGGCAGAAAAAAAAAGCACAGGTGCTGTAAGATAAAACCATCAAGGAACAAAAGGTCAGTGTGACAGAGGTGGAATTTAGATACCTACACCCTATTGCAGTCCCAGTAAAACCATTGTTCATCTGAAGCAACAGCATGAGTTGGTGTGTGTAGCATAGGCAGCCATGCTCAGGTTTCTCGGCAGAAAATCCCTGGTGGAACTCTTCCATGTCAAAGAAGGTAGGTAGGGACTGCACAGGCATGTGGTGATCCCACAGTGGAGGGGCAGGTGGTAACATTCTGGCAATTCTCACGGCAACATGCAGTCTGCAGCTGCCCTTATTACTGACTTTCCAGACCAGTGATGAAGCAGGATGAACTACCAGCAGTTTGCTGCCTGTTGCAACTACCTTTCCTTGCCTGTGCCAAAGGGAGACCGTGTGGCCTCCTTTGAACTTATGGGTTTGCACTCAGGCAGAGAAAACTAGAAGCCAGACCTTGCAGCTCATTCATTTTGATCACTGCAATCTCATCCAGGATCCAACCTTACACACCAAATGGGCAAGATCAGACCTACCTACAACTGCCCAAGTATTCCTTTAGGCAGTATTTGGTGCACACAATTCCAAGAATGCATCCAGTCAGGTCCTTCCCAGCACTGTCTGAAAACCTTTTTAGCAAAGTAGGCAACAAAATGAAGTACCAATGCATGGTAAGAAAAAATCTCTTTCTTGAAGCTGGGTGCCTAACTCTCTCCTAAACTCTGTCATCACAAATGATCCAGAGAGGGAAGTGCCAAAATATTGGATTTTGTAGAGCCTTGTGACTGGAACAAAAGCCACGTATTACCAACGTTCAAAAACAAATGAATAAAACATCCTTCATACTCAAGATCCTGAGCAGATAGGATAATCTCAAAACCAGTTCTAGTTTCAGTACTATAGCTCCAAAGAGAAGTTGCACTGCAGAATTACTCCTGAACTTGTGTTTTAATTGGCAGCTGTCAGAAGTCGGTGTCTACAGATCACCCTTCAAAGACATCCAAGACAAGTGGCAGTCTGCATACAAACACTGTCTAGTCTTTCAGTCTCACAGTGCTTACTCTGAGCATCAGAAGGAGGTGGTCTCCAAATATCTTGCTGCCAATTTCTGTGGTCTTGATCATGAGGTCATTTGTTGTCCCGACAGTTATGCACAGCATTACGATGGACCCACTGCAAGTGCTGTGACATGACATGTCCCAGCCCCAGCCACAATAATTGCCTGTAAATTCTGAAATGTATAGTTCCCAGGAATCTCTGGGACAACATGTTGCTACCATTACATAACAGGATTCTGCAGAAATAAGAGACTGTAGTCAGATTTCAGGGAGCACTGCAAAATGAGATTTTTTTCATAAGGCCACTGAAGAAGGTCTGAAGCAAGAGCCATTGAGACACCCTAGACCTCCCAAATTTAAGAAGCAACCAGAAAATATTTTGCCATGTAGATAAGACTAGAGCACCCAGGAGATCTCAATAGCATTGCAATGGAACATTCATTTCTGCAATCTCCTGCAGAAAAGCCATCATGAGCCCTGAAAGCTATTTTGCCATCTTGCCAAACCCCTTTTCCAGTAATTAGTTTGAATCCAGCATGATGCAGACTTTGCTATAATTTCCTTTTGTTGGACTGGCTCCTTTTCCTGCTGTCTTACAAGTTTGTAAACTGGGTTGTATTGGACACTTCATACGTCCAAAGAATCCTCTTCTCTAATGTGAAGAGAAGGCTACCATAACCTTCATGCCTTTGCAGAGTTTGCCAACAGATAAGAATGAGACCATTACATGTTTCATGAGTGACCCTTTCCACAACCACCTTATAAAGCTAGAGGATTAAGGACAGGAACCCTGTGACTCCATCTAGTTCTGGTATGCACTCCCAATATCCTCGTTTGCCGTGTTGCTAAGTGTTCTACACGCCATATCCATCCCACACTGCTGTCAGGAGTTAAAAAAAATTTTGTCACCAAGTAAATATTAATAATGGAGTGAGCCAGGCACAGTTTCATTATCTATTATGCCCAATTGACATACTTCTGCCAGTGTATATGCACATGTCTGCAAGTGTGCATACTATGTTAGGGCGTGGGCTAGCATTAAAGATGGTGTCACAGTGGAAAACCAAGTACTAATAAAACTGAAAAAAATAAACAAAAAACCAAAATGCTTTGAGTCACCAGGTAACATCTTCATGCAGAGTCCTCCCTTATTCTGAGACTTTCAAGTCAAAAGAGAGTATTTGCCTTAAAAAATCAAACAAACAAACAAAACCTGGTCCCAATTAGTCACAATTATTGCTGTATTATCAACAAGGCTTTTACAATTCATTTAAGCTCAATATGGGAGATTCGTCATACACAAAAAAGCCAATACAATGTACAGTGAGAGACTTCAATTTAAAAAAAAGCTGGGGAAGAACTGAAGCATTAACAATAGAATTGCAATCCAGCAACACCCCAACCCAACCACCCAGAGCATGCCCTCATGCTTAACACTTTCTTTTGGCTCTCTCTCAAGAGCTTATGGGCTTTGAGGATACCCTCTCAGGCACCTGACTGTTCACACACACTGCAGGAAGCTTGAGTACATAAACACCTCTCCATCCAGAATATCACCGTGGGAGTCAGATGCTGAAGGAATTAGCTGCTTTGGCACCAAACCTGTGAGTACAACCATTTCATACTGGATCTAACCCAAAATTCTCAAATGCAGTAAAGAACTTAGCACAGTTAAAACCAGAAGAGTTAATCTGATTAGCACAAGCTATAGAGCTGGTCCAAATAGTACAATATATCATCTAGAGATTTTGGACAAGAAATGAAGTCTTTCCGTTAAATTCAATAGACCTTGAGTTTCAAATTCTGTGAAAAGTACATTTTCAGGTGTATTTATAGCAAGATTTTTCATCTCTATTATTTAACACTATTATTAAAATTTAAACAATGATTGTACTTTTATCAATTTTATGCAGTGAGAAGTATAGTCCACACTTGCCAAATCAGTTCTGGCTTTACTGTAACGTCTCTCAAGAGTCATGGCTGGCACGAGGGTCTTGTTCTCACCTTCTCTACACTGCCAAAACCAGAAAATAATCAATATCTTTCACATTCCCAGCATGGTGAAGTAAGCTAGTAACAACAACAACAACAACAAAATTATCTGGGGAGAAATAATCAGAAAAATAAAACACTGTAGAAAGGCTCGGATTTTCCTCAGTCAGTGTAAAATGATCACACGACATTTAGTCACCCTGTGCTTGGCCATGTGCTTGGCCTTATGTGCATGCTGCTTTAAGAAGTGAAAGTCATTATTTCTGCTGAAACATTTGTCTTCTGGGTGGGGAAGTCCCCAGGCTTGTGCTGATGACTCTGCTGCTTGACCGCTGGCTTTCTGGGACACCATGCAATCAGACTCCTCTGGGGTTAGCTTTAAGACTTTTTTATTCCTCCTTAAGGCTTACATCATAGGAATAGGTCACAAATGACCTTTGGAGACATGTGGTATGCCTAGCAATGTCTTTTACTGTAGATAAGGAGTGACTGCCATCCATTTCATCAGTTGTAATTATAATGCTCAAGAGTTTTGCCTTAGGGCTAGGTGTGCTAGGTTTAAAACACTTGACTATCATACTTGAAGAAAACTGGCAGAGCAATCCATACACCCATTCACTGCTTTTCCCTTTCTTAGCAGGAAAATTGACCTGTATCTAAGCTTGTACTCCTGTAAAGAGATATATATTGTGTCAAAGAAATTTCAAGTGACCATCTTTAAAGTCAGTTCCAAACTATACTCTAGTTTGTAGCACAAGGCTTTCCAGAGCTGATTTAACTGTGTGGTAAGTGAATGATGGAGAAAAGAGAAAAGGAAATATCCAAAAAAAAAGAAAGATAAAGTTGAGAAATCTGAACTACTTGGGATTAACAATGTCAGTAAAACATGTAGATTTAGATCACTTAGTCACACTGACTTTTTTCCTCCATACCACTATATACCCTCCATGTACCACTGCAGTCTTTCCCTTCTCTCTCTGTGATTCCAGACAAGGAAAGAGACAAGGCCAGGGTCATCCTGCTTCCTATATTGAAGTAGAGAGTGTATCACTCAGGCACTTGATTATGCAGTGTGAAGGAGCAAATTGATGCAGTCTGTGGTTTTATGTCCACAACTATACCACCCAATCTGTCTCAACATGCATGCTTCATTGTGTTTAAAGTAAGAAAGGCATGGATTGGATGCCAGGATATGCTGAGCAGCTTAAGCTCACACAATTCAGGCCACAGGAAGTGTGAGGATGACTTTTTGCTATTTCTGTAAATGGACTTTTCAATCTTCCTTGATTTCTCTTAAGACAGGAAACAATAACACAGGTGAAGGCAACACATTTCATATGAAATAAAAGTTCTTGTTAAAGTTCTCTACTCTGCACTACGTTACATCAAGCACCCTGGAAACACTGACCAGGATAATTGTCAGTCCTGTAACAAGAAGATGTTGTAATAACACGTAAATATTTCTGCATATAAGAAATTATGTCATAACACCATTGACTTGGCTCTAACAAAAAGTTCTGCACCTGAAATGAATCACTTAGGTGCGTAATCTAGTAACGTTCTCTGTTTTTGCAACTGTGTTATATAAATGCTTTTACGAGGCATGTATAATCCAGGAGTACTGTGAGGCCTGAATGTCCAGAACACCTTAGCATGTTGTGCTCCTCTGAGAACATGTGCAAGTAAAAAAAACTGCCTTGTATTCCAGTGAAGACTTACTAGCACTCAATCAAACAATTACATAATTAGTAAAAGTTAACATCAGCATGATTTTAACAATAAAGGCTGTGCAGAACTCGGGATGGGCAGAGCCCTTTGAACAGAATTGGAAAGCATGTCTTCATTGTGCAAGGCTGTGCACAAGGGAGAACCTGAGCTAGCACATACCCAAACTGGTCTGTCTACATGGCATAGCAGAGTGCCAGGTTGCCAGTTTGTGTCTTGGAAGCAGGAGAGCAGCATCAGTACGATACCACACCCAAGTAATGAGCTTGGCATCACTGTGCTGACACGGCCATCCTCCTCCAGATTCCAGGGCTCCATCAGCTCAGGCATGCATGCAATGTGCTGTGTTGCACTTTAGGGACAGCCTCACAGTTACATGGATTTCTGGGCCAAGGGCAAAATGAAGGCTTCACAAGAGTGAAGGAAAGCAACCCCCCAAGTGTAGGAAGAACAAGATGAAGAAGATTAGCCATTACTTTGGACAAGGGAGGCCAGTGATAGAAAGTCAATAAAAGTCTGGGGAGATAAATTAGTAAAAGATGAGGAGATAAGTCAACTCTGTAAAAGGCCAGTGTGAAATGCATGCACAGTAATAAACATGCAACTAAGTAATACCTGGTCTTGTGCTGGTTCACTGCATCAAGGTGAACTTCATTCCCAAAATAAAAATGAAACCATCAATAACAGCGTATTTTGAGATACCACACTTGAACTCAACCAGTATGAAAAACCTGAGCTTTATTAGCTTCTCTTTTACTCATTCTGAAATAAAGTATTTTCAATGCTACTTCTAAAGACAGTTTCCAAAATGTTTCATGAGAGATCCACATTTCTACATAACATTTCAGAAGCTAAGGCAACTTGGAACTCGTAATTCTTTCCTGTCTAAAGCTGAGCATCTTTATTTTGTGAAACCTAAGGTCTCTTACATAAGCCTCCTGTAAAATGCTGTGGCAGAAGATAATCTTGCTGGTTGGTGTGGTTTTACAAGTTGATTAAAGCCATATTTAGATTATGGAGCATCTGTTATGCAAATGAATGCCAATGTACCTAATCAATGCCTTGACAAAAAAGTCTTGGTAATCATCGCTGACATGCAACCACCTCTGGGACAAAACCATCAGGAATACAAGTTGGTAATTCCATAGGAAAGGAGAAGTAAAAATTCCCTCACTCTTTATACTGGAAATCAAATAACAATATATTGGCTATAAAGTAGTTAACAACATTAGTTAAGGCAGAAATCTTATGACTTAATAGCTAGGGTCTTTGGTGTATTTATTCTATTTTAAACTCAGACCCTTCTGTAGCATCACAAACAGCATGAACATAGCTCAAAAGTCCAAATTTTGTATATGAATATAAATTCCTATGGATTTAACCAGCCCTCAAGATTAGAGAAGTTACATTGTTATACTCTCTTTCTTTTCTTTGCCAGCCACTTAGAGGAATCAGTGTTTTAGATCTTAGCACATCTCACATGGCCTGTTTCCAGCTCAGCAAACGAAGTGCCAGATTTATGCACCCACACATTGAAGGTTACATTTCCCTGATTGAGGAGTGGCTACTGTCCTTAAACTCCTTGAACCACCCTTCCTACCTACATCTTTTGCTAAAAAACATTTTAAAAAGGGAAGAATAGAATCAAAAGGTCATCTTTCTGCCTGCATTGCCTCATATTTGTTACTTCTCATGCTACTTCCTCCTGGCATCTATTTATAACTTCCTTGTATGAGCTGTCATACCACAAATTTACATGACCCAGTTAGCATGTATACAATTGCTTCAAAGATTGCACTAGTAACCATCTTGGTTTTGTAGGTCATTAATTTAGATCCTATTTTTACAAATGCCTTTGTCCTACTTAGGACAATGACCAGCCTGCTTCCAGAAGAGTGCATAAAACACACCAATGGCTGTAATCTGGCTTCTGCATAACCTGCAGTGTTTAAAGGGAGTTTCTGTTCTCTGCCTAACTTCCCTAAATGCAGCTTCTCTGTCTTCTCACCTAAAATGCATGACCTAAGGAACATGTTTAGAGGAAGAGAGAAGCAACCCAAAGGAAGCTGTAAACAAAGCAGAGGAGGTCTTGTTACATGCTCTGGACAATGTAAATGACTGATAGACTTGGCAAACCCATACCTCTACACTCAGGGAGAAACTTCAACCAAGTAAGTTCTTCTGTTGACTGGTTTCAGAGGTTCCTACAAGGTTTCCATCATCAGCATCAATGCCACCTTCTCAAGTTTCCTCTCAGAGAACCTGTGGGAAAGCTGGGTTAATGTGCTTACATATTATCTAAATGCATGCTGAAGGCTATGCTCAGAATGGTATGTCACCATGCTGAGCCTAGCAAAGTCAATGTCCAAGCTACTCCCAGAATACAGAAAGGACACAATGGACAGTTGCGTTAAGGTAACAGGACTTATATCACAATGTCATTATATATATCACTCTATTAAAGTAACTTTACTGCATCTTCTACAGTTTAGCAGGAACTTCAGGAACTTCAGGTAGTTGAGAGGATTCTTACAGGACTCATAACGCTGCTTCCATCACAGAATCATAGAATACGCACAGGACAACCTCAAGACTCGCACCATGTGCCTGAGAATGTTTTCCAAACTTTTTTTGAACTCTGGCAGGTTAGGAGCCATGTCCACTTCTCTGGGGAGCCTGTTTGAGTGCCCAACCACCCTCTGGGTGAAGAACCTAATCAAGAGCCTAACCACAAACTTCCAGCACATCCTTACATAGTGGCAAGAGATTTTAGACTTCAGAAACTATTCCTTTTCTATAGGTCATTGAGTATGGCAGGATCCCAGCCCAGATCAAAACAGATGCTGGTCAGCAATGCTTAGGTGAGCTACCCCCAAGATAAACAGAACTCATCCCAAGCGCTCCAGGAAACAGGGTGTGAGCACTGTCTGCTTTCTATTTTGGTGGTTCTCGCTGTGACACAAGTTGCCATGTGCAGCTATGATTCGGTTTATGAAGCAGGCCTTGTGTGTCTCTGGCAGAACAGGTAACTTAGAAGGCAAACTGGACAGCCTTAACAACACTGTAATTTAGATAATAATATATCATCCTATATTGTACTTAGCTGTACTGGACATGTTGTGCTGCACACATGCATTGTCTTTCATCCAGAAGCACATTCTCTCTGTTACTAACGGAGGTTGTGAGCTACTTGTTTGCACTGATGAGAAACATTGTATTATCAGATGGTATTTATTAATCTCATTTGAAGTTGCTGTCATTGCTCCTACAGAGGAGTTTAGGGAAAATATAAAGACCCTTAAAATTATCATTTTATGAACAAGTACTTGAAAAAAAAGCAATCTCACAACTTCATGAAATAGGAGAATGAAATTCTAAATTTATTAATACAGTTAAAATTACATTCTGCATTTGACAGCCTGACTGGAGACTGACTTGCTTCTATATGCCTACAAAGGACTCTGTTTATGGAAGTAAATATCAGCATTACACTAGGAGAACTCTAGGGTCTGATTTTTAAAGCTTTTTCCCATTAAAGTGTATCACAAACTCATTACAGTCATCTTACACTATAGAGACAGACACAAACATGCCCGTGGTGTCAACCAAGCACACAGAAAGAGACATGGCATCTCCTCAAGGTTGCCCCACACTTTTAAGTGCTGTTGTCAGCCTGGGGCATGCGCAGCAGAGCTCACACCAGCCTCTCCTTCCAAAGTAAGGAACACTGGGAGTGTCATGGGAGAGTAACATTGTTTTCCTTCACCACGACAAGTCACGTTCAACCAAATTTTCCTCATAAGGAATCCACAAAATCCAGAACAGATTTAGAATCATAGGAATTTCCAACCTCTGAAGATATAACATGCTTATTTTATCCAGGTAATACATGACCCTTGGCAGAATAACACTTGAATTTTTAGTGGCTGTTTTGTAACATTTCTTGATATTTGAAAACATTTGTATTTCTGTTTAAAACCTGAAATAGACTTCAGCTGCAATACTCTGTACACAATACACAGGGACTATGAGTCTTTTAGACCACATTTCCCAGGCCATTTTTTTCTTATATCTATGAAATGTCACAGACCTGTCCTTTAGCACCCTTTTCTCTTGTCCAAATTTCTTGTTTTGCACATTTCAGTCTTGCTCTTACTTCTTCCCTGGCATTCAAAAATTGTCATACCTGCCTCTCTTATTCATTGTATCTATTATGATCTGCCTTGCCTGTGCTTGCCACAAACAAAACCACTTTCAGAAAAAATTGATGGTGTGGTTATTGTTCTGAATATCCTTTTGTAAGTGTCATTACCATGTGGTATTTGAAAGACCAAATATATTTCAACAGTGGATTTTTATTTAATGTGCACAGCGAAGTTGAACTTAGATATGGATTTTCTGTACACTGGCTCAGTCCAGTCGTACTCTCAGCATTTGAGCCTTTGCAAAGCCAGAGTGTAGCAGCAGCAAAACTGCATAAAACTTCAAAATTAAGATATCCCAAGGGAGGTTTTATGCAAATTTAAGTTAAAAACATGTGTTTTCAGACCCTCCAGCATCAGGAGATTCTCTAAAAGAGTTTCTTTTTCCAGAATAATCAAATAAATTTTGGATAACATTTTCTATCATCAAATGCCATGGGCTGCTTTTGTCTTACATCTAGACCCAATCAATACAGTGTGCAGACTTTGGTCACAGAGAATCAGGGTACTTGAAACAAATTGATGTCAGGAAGGACAGACTCGTGACTCTGATGGATAAAGCACAACTCCTATTACTGTAAATATAAATATGCAATGTCAACATAAAAACATGTTTTAAGATATCATCTGCAGGGTGTTTACAGTCAAAACAGACAGGAGTCCCCTCAGGCACCAGCTTCATACTTTGTGAACCCTTGCTTTCATATGGCATTGTGTACTGGAAAGTGTTAAGGTAAATATCTTGATTTCGAAAAGCTCTCTCTGGTGAATCAAAACAAAAGGCTGGAATAGCATGACCCTTAATTCAATCAAGGAATTTTAGAATCTTATAAATGCACTCACAAGCCCTGATTATACTCTCAGGTGTATTAATGTTGAAACTACTTATAAATTCAGGACCAATGGAATGATAACAACTATGATCAAGCTTGTTCTACTTAAGCAATGTGTATGAACAGGTATTTTAAAAGGTTTACATGGCATACATATATTTGATAACGATAAAATTCCAAACATAGGATAGCATAGGCCAAGTAGATTTTAATGATAAACCTGTACCTTATGGGCTTATGTAGAAGTTTCTTCATACAAATTATTTGTATGATTTACCTGTGTATTGTGTAAGCACAGCTCCACATCTATTAACAGATGCCATAGCTTTATAAAGGTGAGCATTTTTTGTCCATGTATTCCTTTGTTCATTCTGTCAAATCAAACTTGTTGTAAATCAATGTAACATGATCATTTAATATACTTCATAGATTCATCAAACAGTATAAAGAAACTGTTTTGAGAAAGATGATAGTCAGTATTTTTCAAAGAATCAACTGTAAGACAGAATTAATATTTGTAAGATGACTGACATGACAGAGTTACAATATTTATGAAAAAGATATTTGGAAATTATTCTACAGGATAAAGTTGATTACCCACAAGATCTGGGTGTTGTGGTTGGGAGAACTACCCACATTCATTTCAAGTGTTTAAATACAAGAATTCTCTTATTTATGCCTACATCTTTATAGTAAATAGTTTCTCCATTTTTGTACTGAACTTAATTTAGTAGAATAATATTTTTCACCCAATATCACTATATTTCTCTACACAGTAACACCCATTGAATTTAATAGTGACAAAAAATGGAGAACATTTAGCTCATTTCATACAGACTGGAGTAGACATTATATACAAGTGAATTGCAGTCATGCTACACTACAAATGCACACACCTAGACAGTTTATAACCCTCTACAGAATTCCAGAACTACATAATTCTTTGCAGAATGTAATATTTTATAAAATAAGTACCTCACTTCCCTTACAATGTTGAACAGACACATTAAGTAGTCTTTGGCAATGCAAAGACTTAGTTAAATCACAGATGGCTGATGCAAAACTTAGCAGTATCCCTTCCATGTCAGTGCTGCAAGTATAATAAAGACCCTCCTGAAACAGGTAAACATCCATGTGACTAAAACATATCAATCAGCTGAACAGCAAGGAAAAATGATTCACACTGGGATAATCCTGAGGGAGCTGCTTCAGTATAAAAATTACTGCCTTGCAGCACTAGAAGTATTGCTTACCATGTGCAAGATAAATTAATGCAAACACTTCCATAAAAGAAAGTTACACCAATCTGATTAAACCATGTTTTATGCTGATTTGCTTAAATTATTTTTAAGTAATATACTGATTTATTCAAATCTATTTTAAATTTATATCATAGCCCCAGCATTACAATGATGTATGATACATTTTTAGACATCTTTAAACATACGAGAAGCAGAATGAGTTGTTGGTTGTCTAAATCAATTCTAAGTTTTTAGAAACAAAACAAACAAAAAAATAATGACAAGGAAATGTAACATTAAAAAAAAAAAACAAAACCAAACAAACAAACCAAAAACAAACCAAAAACCCAAGCAAGCAAACAAACAAGAAAACTCCACAACAAAACCCACTGAGCAGAGCTAAAGTAAGAGGAGTCTGAAATATATTCGAGTGTAATCAATGCCAGCAACCAGCTTAACAGGTGCCACTTAGTAGTAAAGCTTCAGGAACCATCAAGGTGCATAAACAATATTATCACTGATTTGGGATGGGATTTTTTTCTATGAAAAGTGGACTGTTACCCTTTTCTGAAATAAAAACATGTACCTTACGTTTTAAAACTAGTCAATCTGGTTAATTGTTAATTATTTAGAAAGTGAGGATTCATTAAAAATCATTATGAAATATGGGTTGCTCATAAAAGTTTGAAACCTCTTATCATTTACTTCAATAAAAGTTAGAAGATGTTTGAAAGACAAAAAAGCAATTGAGATCACTTTTCTCAGAGAAATAAAAGTGAAAGTTAAGTCAAGAATCAAACTCCTAACACTTGTTAATTCCTGTTAAAAACTGAAATGTGTTTGCAAACCTTGGGACTGGTGCAGATGCCTGAAATGTTCGAAAGACATAATAATTTAATGAACGTTTAATTTATTTTTCAAAAAATCAGAGCAAGACTATTCATGTTTGCATTGGCCTTACAATTTTTGTGCCCGTTCTTGTAACTGAACTCTCCTTTAGGTTTGATTTGTAGAATTTTTCTCATGCTGCAGACACTCAGGGTGTCATCATGTTTTTAATAGAAGTTTGCAGCTAACCATGACAGCACTGACACACTCTGAAAGAGACCACACATACAATAACTCTAAGAGGTTAATACTGTGCCTTTTTGTCTGCTTATTTACTTGACTGTGCAGAATAGACATTTCCATTTTAGAATAGAAATTATGGATCTATTTTTTACCCGGAGGAGACATCTGGGGACTGATTTGAAATGATCTCCCAGTTTGACAGCAACATATTGATAAATACATCAAAATTAGCAACAGTTGACATGTGCATATGCTGACTTCGTCCAGATTGTATTTCCCCAGGTTGCTTAAGGAAAAACAGATATGAATAATGTCAAAATAAGACTACATAGTATGGTCCTGCTTATACTTTATCCATTAGACAGAAAATAGAAACTCTGAACCAGATCTCTGCTTCACAATACAGAATAGGTGCTTTCTGTTGCCTGTTTTGGGGGATATTGGTTTTGTTATATCACAGGGATACAGTGAGGTTCTTCTTCCAGGCTTAATTTCCCAACTTAACTTCCCAACTTAATACCAAAAATAGCTTCTGTACTTGGGCATGTAGGGTAGGAACCCATGCAGGCAAAGCAAGGTCACATTTCCTTTGAGGAAGTAGGGAAACTGCTGCACAGATTTTAATTAGATCATCAGTGCAAAAAGTATCGTATATGGATTCAAGTCTACTTTTGAGTCTCTGAGAGCAGCAAGGCAAGAAGTCCATGTGAAAAGCAACCCTCTGTTGTGTCATGTTTGTAAGTGAAGCAGACTCTTAAAAACACTTCAGCTTGGACTTTAATAAATTTTTTAGTTTCCTGTGTTTGGTTTTGGGGTTTGTCTCCATTAGCATTGCAGGAGGTGATTCTACCTCTAACTAAAGATTCAGGTTTTGTTTTACTACTTCTAACCAAAGACAATTTACCTTGGCTCTTGTCAGCTTCTCTTTTAAATCTAAATTGTAACTAAAATAACGAAATACTTAAAAAAAACACTTCTGTTTGCCTTGATGAAACATAGTAACCCATACTGTGAAGCTGTGCAATTAGTACAGAAAATTTTTTCCAACAGTGGGTGACATTGTCTATATAGACATAAAACATAGCTAATCTAGACATATGCTAAAGCACTCAGATTGCATAGCTGCAGAGCAGACAGTTCTTTTCACATTTTTTAGATTAGGCAAGGCCCCAAGCTTTCTTCGATCAGTATGCTGTGGTTTGGGTCCTACCCCGATGACTAACATTGTGGTGGAACTATTTTCAGTCAAGGGATTATTTGTGTGCTCCCTCTTGAATACTGATCCTACCACATCCACTTTGTGTCACAGTCCCAAACAACAAGAGGGGAACTGCTGCCAGAATTTCTCCTGTGATCTTTGCGTGAGCACCCCTGTCCAAATTGCTGCCCACTCACTCTTCCTGGTACTGCAAGACTGCTGTGGGAATTGTACAGCCACTGATACAGCACCTTCTCACACAAACAAAACACAGCTTCTGTTTCCTCATGCCTAGCTGCCAGCATTATCCCATTTGGTAGTTATTTTTCTGGAAAGAACCCCCTTGGCTTTCCCCTGCTGCTAAAATACTAAACAAGTACATAACAATTTAAGCTTCTGTTAATAAGGTGTCAATGCATTCAATCAACAGCATCACTAGTGCCATAGGTATGCAGAATGACTCAATGGAAATAGAAAGAGCACTCTGCCTCCTTACATTTCAGAAAGAAATGTAGTCCTTCATTGGACTCTGAACTATTAGTGTATATATCATTGTTGGTTTAACATTCAACAGTTACACTGCAGTCCTCAGACTTTCCCACTTACGATTCATACAGGCCCCTGCTCAATGTGCTGCTGTGTTTTGAATCCGATTTTGAGTAACCTGTTAGTCCTTGTGCATTGCAGAGGGAACCAAGGTCTGTTTTCAGCTTTGGACTCTGCTGCTGACATTACGTGCTTTAGTGCTGAAAGCCTCAGCATTGCAACACTTGAAATCCCATTTGGATGCAGCCCTAATTTCCTGTACAACTCCTCAAGCTTAGAGCAATATATTGGTAATGCATTCGGAAATACTGATCAAATTGCTATGTCTGATAAATACGTAAAAAACTTCTCCCTAGGAGAACAGTCTAAATTTCCTCATACAGAAGAAACTCTGGCACATTTTCATTATTTGGGATTCAGAACAACACACAGATTTTTCTCCTGGACTCCACCAAGACAAGTGGACCTAAAGAAGTTGTCTGTCCTCCTGCTAGTAGTAGGAAACTGTACACAATGTCCATGTTTATGTGGACAAGGTACAGGCAAAGCAACATGCCTTGATTTAGAGCTGTGAGTTCTGTGCTACATAAGATACTAACAGCTGAGTGATCTTGATGCACTCCACTTTCCTTGGCTAAGGCAATTCTCCATAAAGGTATGTTATGGTTTTCATCTTTATGTATCTATCTCCATTCAATTTATGCAAAGTCCTAGGGCCTAACTGAGAGTCAGAATATAACCAGGCAACAGAGTATGGTGGTCTAAATTTCCTCATCTTAACGTGGACCTACCTAAGATGCACAAAATGGCACACTAGTAAGTCTCCATCCTCTGCACAGCCAAAGGAGCCAGCTGAAGGCACCTGCAGGGGATCAGCCAGATCCCAAGTGAGCTGAATTACTTTCCAGAGGTGCTTGTACTCTCCAATTAGACATGAAGGCAACATAAAATAAACTCCTAGTTTTGATGCCTCAGATAAGTGCCATGGTTTAGATGGGATGTATCCAGGCCCATGTGCCCATGCGTCATCTTCAGGAGGAGCTGACAACACACCCAGCTCTAATGTGGAAGTGCAGAATGTTATGCATCATTTTTAAATTGGCACCCTGACATCTCCTCCTTCTCTGCAGCTCTGCACTCAAGGACTTGGTTGTGATTTATCCCACTGCAACAGCTGCCAAATTCACATCCAGATTGCCTTAATTGAAAGCAATTGTGTTAGATAAGGACAAGTAAAGAAACATCAGATAAAATAAATCAGACAGAAGGAATAATCTTAAATACGCCTTGTGTTAAACTTACTCTGAAAATTGCTAAGAAGGTTAAATATTGAGGATTTCATTTTTATGGTACCATTAATATGGTGACAAAGTTTTAGTTTGTAGTTCCCTGCCTGAGAAAATTCTTCTTCTTCCTTCTGACTGTCTGGTACCCCAAGAGCTTGGAGACATTTGTCTTTGGTAAACTCCATCCCTAGCTACTTGAAGTTGCATTTAACTTAACATTACTTCTGTCTTTCACGCTGGCTAGCATTCAAAAGCAATTGTAATGGCTTAGGAACATTTCCTCTAGCCAAACCAATGTTGTTGCATGAATAACTGATTGTTCTCTTTTTCCTCCCCTGAAAGTTTTTTGCTCAATATAAACAAGCTTTTCTGAGCGACTTCCATGAAGAAAGTCATTTTGGCAAGGCTCTGTACTGACTACGTTGGAGAACTATTCCCTGACCTGCCTTGCGTGAGGTATGTGAGCTAAATCTCTCAGGATAAAGTAGTTACGTATCTACACAACGAAAGGGAATTTGGGCATTTACACACACAGTGCATTTCTCACACCGAGGATCAGGACCCGCATTAGACAAAGATGAGGGCAATCACCTAGGGCAGTTTTCTGCAGGGAGTGATAAAGTAGTCACTCATAGTGCACTGAAAAGGCAAGTTTACTTGCTTACTGCTTCCACCACCAACTCAGAATCAAGATTTGTGAGAAACACAGAGACTTTTCCTGACAGCAAGGTCCCCTTTCTCTCTTGCCTGCACCTGCAGCAGCAGCAGCAAAACCAAAGCTGATTTCTCTCAGCCCCTGTCATGGCTTTATTCCCTCCACAATGACAGCGGGAGAAATCTGGTCATGGTCTGCCACCTTTTGTGTGGGAAGCTCACTTGTTCCCACATAACTGAGATGTCTCAAGACAACTCCAGTTGCCTAGAAGTTGTCCATTTGCATAAACACACAGGGAGAAATGAAGTCTTAACATTAAAATCAGAATCCAGAGCTAGATCCAACTAACAAAAAGGAAGAGCCCCTATGTCAAAAGATGACTAAGATCAAAAGAGGTGCTGGCGAGGGAGAGGACTGCCTACCCAGAGGGAACTCAGGACACTGGGGTTTCAGAGGTATGACCAAGGAGATGTCTGATTGCAGAAATACCTAGACTAAGGCAGAAGCAGGGATTATCAAATGTGAGGATTAAATGTCTGGATCCAGGAGCTGGAGAAAAAAAATGCATGGAATTCCACTGAGAAAAACATGTAGTTAAATGGAATTCTTCTTCTATGGACTTATGTTTCCTTAAAATAGTTGGAGAGTTCATCTTGCACACTACTTCAGTTGCATAGCATTAGTCTGAATGCTGTTATCATCTGCATCCATGCAGATGCACTCACCTTAGAGCTGAGGTAGACTGCCTAAGTACAATTATGATAGAGCTCCTGAATTTCAGAAATAATACAAAGGTCTGTACTCAGCAGACAATTTAAATTTAAATATATGCAAAAGTAAGCTGTTTCCAGACGTGCAATTAAACAACTAACTGGATTAGGAGACTATTTCTGTGAACAAGTTTTTCTACTGTTCATCAGCGTGTCATAACATACAGGGTTTCAGAAAACAGCATTGCCTAGGAAAATTTAGCCAAAGTTTGCTGGTTTTCATGTGAGAAAAGGGTCAGCCTTTCTAGAAAAAGGTTGTATGCAGAGAAAACTACTTTTGTACCAAAATGTTTTAAGATTGTGTAATGAAATACAGGCATAAACATTGCATAGGTAAATGTATCTTCATTTTAGTGAACAAGCTGCAAGTTAACTACACTTATCCCTCATCTCTTCTTTATTACAGTAACTTAGGTCCCAAGTAGTATGTCAAAAGGCCGGTCTTCTCATCTCTGGGTTAGACTCATCTCACCAAATATTAGCCATATGAAAGGTACACAGCCAGTGTATTGTGGTTAACCTGGTAGAGACTTCCCAAGAACAAAACATCCTACCTACCCTATCTGTAAGGAACAAATACTCTTCCACCACAAACACAGAGATAACCTAAGCAACTGATTTTGGGTGACTAAGTTGCTGGTGAACAAAATGAAGCTCAGTCTATGCATGCAACTGGTGGAACAAAAGTACAAAATTTTGATGTGATCATGAAAAACAATAAAAATACTGTTTAGAAATAAAAAAAAAAGTAGAAGAAACATGAAGAAATGTTATTTGATTTATGATATGTTAATTTTAAAGAGTCTTCGATATTTTAGAAACCATCTTCAGTCTTTCTGCAGAATCTATCAAGGAATATCCTCTCATGACACTCAAGCACTTTCTATTAGCTTCCCGCCTGTTTCTTCAACTTCAGAAACATTCTCATATACATTTTTACTGCTTTTTAGATCACAGAATCATATAAAAGTTTGGAAAATACCTCCAAGATCATCAGTTTCAGCTATCGACCAGATATCGCCATGCCCACTACATCATATTGTGAAGTGCATGTCAACTTGTTTTTTGAACACTTCCAGGGATGGTGACTCCACCACTTCCCTGAGGATCAATTTGAAATCTCAGGATATTTTACCTTCTCTGACTATAACTTCTTCCAATTACTTTTTTTCTTTTAATTTGACAATAACTCCTGCTTCTAATCTTGTTCCAATATTTTTAAGATAATTTTCAACCAAATTCTTTGCTTGTAAGCAATCCATGCTTAGTTAAATATTTAGATACATTTTAGTGAAATTAGGAATGCAAGCTGAACTGTTTTGAAAATGTGTTTTTACAATTGTACACTGGTTATTTCTCTTCATCTAACTCAAAGGTTATTCAAACACCGATGAAAGAATCTTGTCTTTCCAGCTTTGTAAGACATTGTCTTTGCAGCAGAACAAATTAAGAATCAGGTAATGTGTTGATTCTTAATTTAATGCCATGGATGCTGATCTTGCTGTCAATAGTTATAGCTGTAATGAAACAACTGTCACTATAGCCTGTTATTAGTGCTCTGAAAATTTCAACTTTATGATGAAAACATTCTCTTCTTTGTGTCAGCTTGTAGTTTATTTATGTTATACTTATACATATAAATATATAAATATTTATATTAAATTAAAGTTTCTCTATAGCAAAGGCTGATGCTGGAAATTTGAACTTTAACAGTGCCTGAAGGTGCCACAACCCCTACTTTGCACCTTGGCAACAAAGATTCCACAAGAAATAAAGGAAAGTTGCAGATCCCATGACACCCTGATGTCCAGTAAAAATATATTTTTATAATGATATAGGAATTGCCAAAAGCTCCAGAATATGGCCTATATGGATAATAGTGTTTAGCCCTTTACCATCAGATTTTTTGTAAAGGAAGGTGACTGGAATTTCTCTAGCTAGTGCTGAATTCACTGATATCCTTTGGGCTGTACTGACTGAGTATGTTAAGCAGGATCAGAGTGCCATTACAGACTGTGTTTTCCATTTTGCAGTGCTTTTCAGTGTTTCTTTATTGCAGTAGGCAAGAAACGTGGGTAGAGCCCTCGCGCTTGCAAGAAACGTGGGTAGAGCCCTTCCCAAATCTTCGTTTGTGAAGCCTAGCCATGATAGGCCATAAATGAGATAGATAGATGATAGAGATAAATGGCTACAAGGTAGGTGCAGATATACACAACACAAATCTTCAAGGACTCCCTTTTTGTTTTAAAATTTCTCTGAATCCCCTGTGTGGCAAAGGTTATACCATGGTAGCCAGCCTTTCAGCCAAGGATTTTTAAGGGATTTTAAACTTTTGGATACATGATTTACCACCTGCCTATCTCTCAGTCAGCTCTCTAGACCCTTTTTTTAAAATCTGTTCTTTGACTATAGTCCCTGTCTCCTTGTAAGCATGAGTGGTAAGATTTCTAGTATACAGAAGTGTCTTCAAATCATTGCTAGCCTTCCTATAAACAGGAACAACAACATTTACATTTAATAAACTACAATTATTAAATTTAAATTTACATTTAATAAATGTAAATTTAATTTTATAATAAATTAATTTACATTAAATTTTTTACATTTAATAAATTACATTTGTACAGTCCCAATTAAAAATAGACTTCCAGTCGTATTTAGTGTTTAAGGCAGTCCAAAGCCTTTTATTCTATATATCAAACAGTGGAAGTAATTTACATCTGCAATTTTCTTGAACGATGAAATAAAACCAACTGTTTCCTTGGGTGCATCAGGCAAAGCATCGCCAGCCAGTTGAGGGAGGGGATTGTCCTGCTCTGCTCTGCACTGGGGCGGCCTCACCTTGAATATTGTGTGCAGTTTTGAGCACCACAATATAAGAAAGATATAAAGATATTAGAAAGCATCCAAAGGAGGGCCACAAGGATGGTGAAGGGTCTGGGGCGGAAACCATTCATGGAGTGGCTGAGGTCACTTGATCTGTTCAACCTGGAGGAGACTGAGGGGAGACCTCACGGTTTGAAGCTTCCTCATAAGGGGAAGTGGAGGGGCAGGTACCAATGCCTTCTCTCTGGTGACCAGGATAGGATGCAAGGAAGTGGCCTGAATTTGTGTCAGAGGAAGTTTAGGTTGGATATTAGAAAAAGGTTTTTCACTCAGAGGGTGGTTGGGCACTGGGAAGAGCTCACATCAACAAGCATTTGGACAAAAGGTTTCAGGCACATGGTGTGACTCTTGGATGTCCTGTGCAGGGCCAGTACTTGGACTTCGATGTTCCTTGTGGGTCCCTTCCAACTCAGGATATTCTACGACTTTATGAAAATTAGCTCCTAAGTGGCTTTAAATTTGGCAGCTGCCAAGGCATTTGTTATAAAAGATATAGATACTCATCTATTCCACAACTGTCTTACATAAAACTGCCACATTTCTCGACACAATTACTACATAAGAACTACAAATTAGTATATCAGTTTAGGAGAAACATAAGTTGAAAGATTTCTTGACACTTTTAATTTATTCCATTTGATTTGCTTTGTTTTTAAAATGATAAGTGAATAATTCTACGTAAATTAGGGCTTCTGTTATAGTAATTAGTATTCAACTAATAGTTTAATACAATAAATTAGCTTGTAATAGTTTACAAATGTCATTCCTTTTAGGCTAAAATCTTAGGGAGCATATTTGCCAGAGGATTGCGTTGTGATTTATGCTCCTTGGTGTGAGCAAAAGACACAAGGAAAAGACAAATGTTCTTTTTCAACAAGAATGCTAACAACTGTATTTCTTGGAATCATGATAACTTTAATTACTGAGGTATTAATCTTTACAGTTTATCTGTTACTACTCGGCAGGAACTCAATAGGCAACAGCCTGTGAGATGAAAGCTGTAGTAAAACCATTTGAAAAAAACACAACAGAACTTGCAGCCTTTTTTTGAAACAGGCAGTTATTTTGAGTCAAGAAAAGCTGGGAGTCTGGTCTTGGCTTTCTCCTTCATGGTAAGATATTAAATATTTGCTTCTCAGAAAAGTGCCTAAATTGCCAATTACATTAGATACATTATATCAATCACACAGTTTCTTTATGTGCATCCAGAGGGTTTCAATGAGGCTAAAATATTTGATGGGTGAAAAAACCCACAGTTCAGCAAAAATGACTATCACAGCTGAGATAATATGGTTTCGGAGAGGAAATTCCCAGTCTTACTGTAGACCATTTAAATTTCTTTCATGTGGACAGGAGGGTTTTTAAATTATTATTTTGCTGCATTTTGGACCCACTAAAACATTTTAATTATGAAACTATTTGTTTAGTTAATTAGCCCTTTGACACGCTTTATCAAAGGGGAAGAAATTGACACAGTAGTGGAAAGTAAATTACAAATCAAATCAATAATATTTTAAAAAAGCACACCAAATATAAATAAAAGATCTTTTTTACTCTGGTTTCTGATGATATAAAGAAAGGCTGAGAAGTTGAAAAGGGGAGTGTTGTTTTGTTGTTGTTGTTGTTTTAATGAACAATTCCTTTAGAGACTATATGTCAGCAGAACAACTTTATCCAACTTCACCAGCTTCCTCGAGTATTGTTACAAAGAATGAAAATTCTTTTATTCTTCTTAGTTTTGATCAGGAACAAAAGCTGGCTAATTCTAGAATATGTTTGAAAATATTGAGACTTTTTTAACTGAAATTATAATTTTATAGTAAAAAAAATGATAGGTTTATGCAAATAAGCAATAATCTCTTACAGTTCATTGACACAGTTAGTGTTAAAATTATAAAACCAGCAATGCGTAAAACCTTCTAATACAAAAATTTCTCAGTAAATCAAAACATATATCCTTGTTTTAAATCTGTTAACACAAGAACAAGTGGCCTCTAGATTGTCAACACAATGTTATTTTCTGAGTAGCCTATTAATGACTTCAGTAATCACGAGCTATGGAAAGTAATTGACCCACCTATCATCAGCTCTGATTCCATTTTGATCTCTATCCGTGGAAACACACATTTTCCACATACTAACTAACATACTGGGTTTAGATTTTTTTTTTTTCTGAATTTCCTGGTTTTCTTGCATGAGGCTCTCTTACCAGCTGAAGATGCTGCTATTCAATATGCACTTTCTATACAATCCCAGCTCTCCTGTTGAAGTTATACAGGACAACTGAATTTTTCTTCTCATTCTCTCACAGTACAGGAAGGAAAGATGAACAATTCAGTGAACAGTGTTTTCATTTGACTTTTCAGTTGACCTAGCTGAGATTTAATTATTTATTTATTTAAACTTTTCTAAATGACTACAGATATCAGGGAAGGTGTAATTTTGTCATCTTTTTAAACAATAAAAGAGGTCATCCGTTACCTGAGCATTAAGTGCATCATTATTTAAACCTAGGCTGACTTTCAGTCTCAATAGCTAACAAAACCTGCATAGAGACAATGTGATACACACACATAAGTACAAAGCTACAAGGAAATACTTTGTAACTTTAAACATTAACAAATCTTGTTATCCTGCTCTCAGAGTAATTTCAACCCCTCTAAGCAACAGCATCTGACCAGTAAATTTATGCTGACAGCGTTTGCTCACAAAGACTGAGCCTGGTTCCCTACTTCCCTGTTTCTCAGGCTCTGACGTACCATTTTCCCTACAGCTGAAATACATCAACTGTCTAGAAATGCTGGGGCAGATCCTGCATTCTGCTGAGATTTCCTAAGTAGCTTCTTGGCAAATGCAATGGAAGAGGGGAGAGAGTGGTGATGGAAGCATGGATTAGGGAAAAGGGGATTGTGTGAAGGCCAGCAGCAGATTCAGACTACAGAAACTGAAAGAAAAGTCAGCTGAAGTCCTATAGCTGTGGTCAAGAAAAGCTGCCATATCTCTTTTTATCAAGGTTTGATGTAGCGAGTGCCCATGATCCAAATGAAAATGTTTAGTTTTGCATATAAAAGAAAAATTTCATATTAAAATTGAAACTTGGGACCTACAGCAGTTGACAGGAAGACAGAGTTAATTCAATGGGAATCCTCTTCTGACAGTAGACCATTATATGGTTTTTTTCCCCTTTTCCCTTATGAACAACTTTTGAACCTCCATGAGAGCAAAGTTAAAAGAGTTTTGACAGTTCCAGGGAATATAATTGCCTGTTATCCTTCCACCATTCAGTCTCCTGTTGGAAGCTATCCAGTTGTCATGCATCTAACAATATCCAATGAAATAAAAACATCTGCAGTTACTAAGCCAAAATGAAACAAATAACAAGCTTCACAATCTAGCAAACCAGAATACTCTGAAAAAAACCAACAACTTCAATTGTGCATAACAAATCTGAAAGCATTATCATGTCTTATTGACATTAATACTGAGATCAGAGGAGAATCTCATGACACCATACAAAATATCATGCTTCCCTGTACTTTTCTTATAACAAGTTATTTTCAATAAATATTACCAAAACATGGTATTACAAAGCTCATGCTGATCAATTCCAGATAATGACATATTAATAGTTTTTCCCCACTTCTTTCTGCTTTCACAATCCTGAGAGCTAAATATGAGCTGTAATGTGTCAGAGACTGAAATAGTTAATGATTTATGCATTCTGGGATTGCCAAGGGACTTTTTCAGGCTCTTGACTTTTGCATTATGCCTTGATGGGCAGTTGGGCCCATCCCTCCCTTCAGAGCTGAAGGTATTGAACCCTAAAAAGGCAAGAAGATGCCTCAGATGGGCAGTTGGACCCTAAAAGGCAAGAAGATACCTCAGGTGGGCAGCTGGACCCTAAAAAGGCAAGAAGATACCTCAGGTGGGCAGCTGAGCCCGCCCCTCCCTCCAGTACTGAAGACGTTAAGCCCTAAAAAGGCAAACAACTCCTCATCTCAGGGGAGGTGCAAAAAGCATGCTGAAGGTATATAAACTGACTGCTGACTTTGGGGTTTGGGGGGTTTCTCCTCCCCCCCACCGCCTGCGGATCAAGACCACCGCTCTCAAGATTACCAAGCTCAAGATGGCTAAGCTGCATCGCGGGATCCAGTGGGCGGTGACTATATACATTTCTTTTTCACTCTCAGCTTTTCTTTACGCTTATCCTATTTTCTCTCCCCTGTGCATTTCCCCCCCCAAAGGTTATCTTTATGTTGTATCGTTATATGACAACACCCAAAACGCTGGCTTACCTGATGATGCAAAATTGTTAAAATAAATTTTGGCAATATACGTTTTCAGGCACCAATTATTTAGTGTCATTTCACTTTAATCCACCCCAAGGGAAGTATTGATAAAAACTTGAGTTACCCCCCTCCCCTTTTTCCCTGGGGCGGGTTGTAACATAATGAAATAACTGAGATTCTCAAATGACATGATTCAAAACCTGCCGAAAAATATGAGCCTTGATATCATAAGAAAATCTGTGTAAAGTACACAATATATAGGATTTTATGACGATTATTATTACAATTCTTCCGTTTTAGTATAAGGCTTTGCAGTGAACACACAAGTGCTCTGTAAGAAATGCAAAATATGTAACACTGTTATGAGTAGTGAATAATGAGACAGGTAATGTAACAAAATATGTTGGCTTATACCCTTTGTATGTGTGACCCAGCTTAATAGAGGCATTGGAACAAACAGTGGGAAAGCAGCACAGGATATTTAGATAATTACCCTTTTAAAAAGTCCTGCAAAGCCACTATCAGACACCAGTTCTCTTCCAAATTAACTCTATGTTGGTCAGATTTGGAAACCTGAATATGAAAGTTGTTGAGAATTAAATTTGCTTCAGAACTTACTATTGGTGTGTTTGCTTTTCAGAAAACTTAACCTTTCCTAAGTACTTCCCAAATCAGAAAAATAACCACCACTGGCTGCCTCAACAGCCAGCAACATGCCACTCCTGCTTGAGCGCTGGTGAATGCACTCAAAACTTTCTGGTTTTCTATTTTTTTTTTCTGGTTTGCAATTTTCAGTCCTTTCTAGCACATGGAGCAGAGAGGTATCTAAAGTCAGCAAAACGTGCAGGAACCCACCTACGATTAGGAAGGCACTGTGGAGAGAGTGCAGAGTTAGAGCTGAAGGACAGTCCTGGTATGGACTTTATTGCACAAACGTCAAGATGCTGTAAAGCTTATTTCTAATTCCAGGTGGTTTGAATCATCAGCAAATCTTTCATCCTTAAGCTTTACTTCAAAACTCGCCGTGTGTAAACTGCATCTTCTGAAACAAACTTTTCAAGTGATTCCATTCAATGACATTTTCCTTTTTGGGGCATGCTCCTCCTCTCTCTCTCTCTGCTTTTGCATCTAAACTAAAGGCATTCCCCAGGGCTCACCTCCTTTTGCATGAATACATGCAATTTCATGTTGCACACTAGTTTTTACAAAAAACTTCTCAAGGAGAGGAAACAGGAGGTGGTAGCAAACTCCTGTTCAAATACTGGCAAAACCTCTGTGAAACAAATCTTTAAGTGGAAATGAAAAGTAGATATTTTCTTAAATTGATGACCTAACATTGTGCTTCCTGTTCTATTAAAAGTCATTCTAGGTTTACAGCACATCAGCTCCCACAGCAGGGCTGCAAGATTAAGCTGGCCTTGAAGAGCTATCATGACAAATTAAATGCAATCCAAGAGAGAAGTGCCCTAAGTTCCTGAATGATGTAATAATTTTTTCCCACATTCTACAATATGTATGTTTTGAATTGATAATCTTGTTTTTCCAATCTGAGTCCTCAGTGATGTTTTTGGGTTTTGGGGGTTTTTTTGTCACATGGCATAATTTTTATGGGAGGATAGCCTGAAAATGGAAAAGGGAAATAGTCACACGTCTCCCAGAGGCCTTGTTATCTGATGTTCTTTGGACAGGCACAGTAAGCTGCTGTTAGCTGTATGTTCTTTCCTGAAATTCTGCTGCAAGGAGGTGGCATTTCCCTGGAATTAAGTCATCACAGTTGAATCTCAGCTAGTGTAAACTCTGTGCACTCTCTGCCCAAATTCCTGGCAAGGTTGCCAGGCCATCTGTCCATCCAGTGGGCTGCTGGAACCAAAGTTGGCATTGCCTTCCCATGCAGCAAAGGACACACAATTTCTTTTTCTCCTCCACAAGGACCTAATACTGGCTTCCTTTTCCTTAGGAAGCAATATTAAGCCTGAGTACTAAATTAAGTGCACTGAATGCATCTAATATTGTCTGAGGCACAGCAGCGATCCGTAATGTTAACTGCAAGGCTCTAAGATCAGCTGCAAAAATGTCAGTGTTCATTCCAGTGCTTCTCCAAATGGTCTGCCAGAGATGTACCTGTTAGAAACACTGCCACAGGAATTAGGCACATTTGCTCCCACCTATGTTCAGTAGGAGCCAATCCTTAATTCATAGCTCTATGAGAGTAACAGGAAGATTTTAAGCTCTCTTCAGGCAGACAGTCAAATAATTCTTCAGTAGCTTTTTTAGAGATCTTAGAATGAAGGTATATCAATAGTCTCCTATTTATTTTTAAATTAAATTTCACTCCTCAAATAACATAAGTAAATTAACTAACACTTTTTTTTGCTCTTTGGAACCTGGACACATGTTTTTCAGGGAAGATGAACTGATTGCAAGCAGGAATGAAGTACCACCACTGTTTTTATCTGTTAAAACAGCATCCAAAAGCACTGATGAAGTTAAAGCATTGTTGCTTATTAATATGCTGTTGGGACCGTGTCAAAAAAAAAGGCAGAGAGGAGATATTGAGACACAAAAAAAACTTGTCCAAACTTATAAATGTTATTGGAAAAACTGTAAGTAGAGCTGCATCTCCAGAGTGCCAGCCTGGTATGTTTAACTAGGAAAGAATACTGCTCCCCCTATAACCATTACTTTTGTAAATTCGTTATCTTTCTGTCAACAAATAGTAAATGACATATTGCTCATAGCAAATTATAAACTATATTTGTATATTCTGTGTACAAAAAGGACACAAAGTACATCAAGGATTATAATTTAGTGTTTGCCATTTAGTTCAGTACTTCATAGGAAAATAGAAAAGGGTTCATAGGAAGGCCAGCTGAGCACAAGCTCTGTAGGTGAGCTGCTCTGCAAGAAGTGAAATCTCTCTGCTCCCCTTCCTGAAGGCACTTCTCTCCCTGTTATATTTCACTCAACTCAGCTTTCAGGTTTGTTGGTTAACTGCGTTAGAAGTTATGAACCAAGCTCTGAACAAACATATTCAGAGTTAGGAAGCAATGTCATACCACCTTCATGTAAACTGTACTCTAATTTCTGGATTCTTGAAGCATTTATATTTTTCATGGTATTTTACATTCAAAATTATATCAATAATAGAAAAAATAAATCATATTTTTTTATTAATTTATTTTATTTTATTTTTTCTCAAAGTGAAAAAATACCACATTGTGGTTCCATATAAATCCTTTCCTGGTAAGGATTGGTCATGCCTGATGTTTCTGATTAACAACATTCTTTCCTTGAGGAAAGTTTACTTCTTTTTTTTCTGTAAAAATTCATGAAATTCTTAAATCAACAGATAGAACATGGATTTGATTTTGTTCTGTCATGCTGCAGAGGTTGGCAAGTGACTCCAGTAACAGAGTCAAAGGCTGTAGTGATGAAATTTTCCTTTCAAATATCAGCATTGAAAGAGTACCTACGAGAGGCATTTAGTTTGTCAGAGTTACAGAATTCTTAACATGAACGTACTCAGCTCTATTTGTAAAACACTTCCAAATCATGTTTTAAAGTTATAATTCAAGAGACTATATTTCAGAAAAAAAAAAAAAAAGGAAACATGGGAGTTGAAGATGGAAACCAAGATGGACAGACTATTCACTAACTTCCAAACTTCCAGAACCAGGCAGTATCACATAACTTTCTGGAAAAGATCAACAATAATGAGAGTTGAGTTATACAAGATTCAAACGACGTAGAAGAAACAGACATACACTTTGATGAGAACTGGACAAATTGGCATTAACTGTAAACAGCGTGGATAAATAGTGCCTCTCAACCACATGAACTAAGAATGGAGAAATTTTGTAAGACCTTTACTTACCAGAAACTATGATTTCCCCTGCATCTTTAAAATAATATTATTGCAAAATATAGAATCACTTCACACCAGTTTCCTCTGTTTCAAATTCTGTACTTATCATTCAGGTATTTTCATTTTCTATTTAACACCAATATTAAATTCCAAAGTAATTCCAAAACACACGTTTTGTTCAGAACTGTGTAATGCCACAATATAAAACAGTTCTTCCCATTTTGCTCTCCAAAAACCAGTACCAAAAATTTTCATATCATACTCTCAAATACAACTTTGCTTTTATTTTAAGAATTTTCAATTAAAATATGGATCAGAAGTTTAACGTTACACAAATCAATAACTTTTGCAAACATAGATAATTTATATAAAGCAAGTCATTAATCCAGATCAAGCTTCTTTCAGCAGCAATCCCCTGCAAGAAGTGCTCAACCTATCTCAAAGTTAATTAGTAAAAGTTTCTTTGTGCTGGGTAACTTGGCACCTTGGGGAATCAATACATCTTGAGAGATTATAAACTGTAGCAGGACTTTGGAAACTCCAGATCTTGCAGGAAGTGCTCAACTCCCACCTAAAAAATGTTTTAATTTAGAGGTTTAGTTTTGGGATTTGCTGGGTTTGTTTTTATGAAGGGAGAATACTCTGGAGCAAGTCACAGATGGCTTAAAGTATAATATTCTTTTCTGTGTTTCTCTACACCAGAAGACACTCCTCTGCAGGTGTGGTTTAATGCATTTTCTTCTTGTGATTTCAACATAAGGCAGGTAGGACTCATTATTTTAAAAAATAAAGGTGTTAATGTTTCTTAATTTTATGAGTGATAAAAATCAATAGGAAAATTAGCCACAGGCAGTTTAAGTAAGTAGTGCTAGAAGTTGCTTGAAAAATCTTTATAGCTGCAGATTCTGTAACATTCAGCTTACAGGCATTTAGACTTTTATGCTACAAGTTTTTGTGATTTTGAGCAGCCCTTACTTGCTTGAGTAAAGCAACTGATATCAAGCATCCCTAAAAACATCAGGGATGCAGGGCCAGCATTACAATTGGTGTCCTCTTTGAAATCCCAAATGTAAAATAAATATTCATAGAATCATAGAACGGTTTGAGTTGGAAAGGGCCTTTAAGATCCTCTAGTTCCAAACCCCCTGCTGTGGGCACCTTCCACTAGACCAGGTTGCTCAGTGTCCCATCTGACCTGGCCTTGAACACTTCCAAGGATGAGGCATCCACAATGTCTCTGGACAACTTGTTCCAGGGCTTCACCACCCTCACAGTAAAGAATTTCTTCCTGACATCTAATCTAAACCTACCCTCCTTGAGTTTAAAGCCATTCCCCCTTGTCACCACTTACCCTTGCATAATGTCCCTGTCCAGATTTATTCTAAGGCCCCTTTAGGTACTGTAAGATGCTCTCAGGTCTCCCTGGAGCCTTCTTCAGGTTGAACAACCCTCTCAGCCTTTCCTCATAGGAGAAGTGTTCCAGCTGTATGATCAATTTAGTGGCTTCCTCTGGCCTCTCTCCTGCAGATCCATGTACTTCTTGTATTCAGAGTCCCAGAGCTGTTATTGTGCAACGTTTAGTATAGCCCAAATGAGATCACATATTTTGGTTTGGGTTTTTTGTCTGATTTCAGTGGGAACAAAATCAGGCCTTAAAAGCTAAACCAAACAGATTAAAGGAATTGCATTAAAGAAAGTTGAAGTAAACACAGGGATATTTTGATAGTGTTATCAACATTCAAATAACTGAAATGTACTCATATCCCTTGAGAAAATATCCAGAATGTCTCATTTTAGAGTTTTGCTAAGCAAGGAAAGCTACTGCCAAAATATACAGTCAATTATTGCCACATGTAGAAAATTATGGGGATTTCTATTTTTTTTTTAATTCTTGCCTAATTTTTTTTTGTTCCGTTTGTCCATTTTATACATCTGTGCCTTATTTCTATGTACAAAATGAAAAAATTGGATACTTAGTCATGGGATATCAGAGTCTGAATATCTCATGACTTGTTCTTGAACAATATTTATTGGAGTTGTTTAATAATGTGTGAAATAACCTCTCCTGCAGCTCTAAATATATTCTTCAGAAGTATTATTGCATTTAGATATGGGAAAAAAAATCATTGGAGAATTTTAAGAGAGATACATACATTGAAAACAGGGTTGGTCATTCCCTAGCACATATCAGCAACTTCTAACCCTGAAATATCAAAGGTGGCAGAACTCAGTGCATGTGGGCTTTTGTGCACACAACAGTAGATTTCACACAGATACAGATGCCTATAGACCTGCTTTCTGTGGACTCTTCCGTACTCTTTTTGTGGATGGGATTACACAGCACTGGACTACTCCAATGCTCTGGAGCCACAGCTGTGGCAGCCCCCTTGACCAGCTTTCTGCAACTTCACATCAGAGTTTCCTCAGCGCTGTCAGGAGGATGACATCTGGTCCTCACACCCAATTTACCTAGTTTGCGTAGTGCTTCCTTTACACTTACCTAAAAGTCACCAACCTCCTCTGACCTACCTGCTGCACCGAACATGTGAGGGAAATCTTCCCAGTTATTTCACAGCAATAAAATCTCCATTATAGAAAAACATCTAATAAAAATCTTGTCACAGTGGCTGGGAATTTTCCTATGATTTACAATAATTTCCCCTCTCACACATTCAATTAGAATTTTAATCTATTGTCTCTATACAGAGAGGAGGATTCTAGGGAATGTATTAAAGCTTGTTAAGCTTCACACCATAGTAATTAAACAGAGAATTTATCCCTCCATACTATTTTAATATAAACAGTGCATGCAATTACAGATATTTCTACAACAGCAACAAAATATACGGCCCATTCTTATTGAGAAGAAAGCTTGCAAGAATGAACAAGTACTAGTTTTACATTTCCTATAAAAAATCCATAGCTAATAGCACAACTTGTCACACCACATCCTTCTATTCCCTGCTATTGCTTTCTGGATTCTTTCTCTATATTTGAATTGCCAAAGAGTGTATTGTTTCCTGTCATGCTTTGCCAGGAAAATAAGAATAATAAGAAGAAACAGACTAAACATCTTAGATGATGGTGAGATCTGAAAAGATGTACTTTTGTCTCAGATTCACCAAGCTATGACTTTTTCTGGGATTTTCAATTCAAAACAGGAGAACACCCTTTCTGAAGATTGCATTTGAAGGATTTGGTGCACTTTTTCTGCAGGGCTCATTTTGATTATGTATTTGCCAAACAGGAGTTTGACTAGACAAACTTCCTCTCCTAAGTTATGAGAAAACCACAATTTCTTGGGACAAATACAATCACAGATAAATTCCCTCCCATCATAAGTTACTTTAGAAACCTACTTTCCCCATTTGAGATATGAAGGTGTAATCTTACTCTCTTAATTAAATATTGATATTACTATTATTTGGTAATAGCATTATCAATGTCAGATTATCTCAAATCATTCTCCATTTTCTGTATAGCCCTTTAGCTTTACATGAATACAAATAATCAATACAGTGCTTATAGCTTATGCCACCTTCAAGTCAGGAAAGCCTGGAAAAGTTAGCAGAACAAAAAGCATTTTGCTAGCTTAAACAACCATAACTGATTGTTTCCGCACATTCTAAAGACTTGAAATTATTACAATAAAATTAGTGTGTTCAAGCAGAAATTCAGAAATTCTGGACTTTTTTCCAGGTTTACTATCATTTTTTGAATCAACAACTTCATAACTATAGTGACTGAAGTACACTAGCTGCTTAAATCTACTGGTGTTTTGGATGGTTGAATAATTATGATCTGTGAACCTACCTATTGATTCTTGAAAAAAACCAGGATGTTAGTGCCCAGATTTAAAGAATTTATTTTTAGTAGCCAGTTATCAGTCTGAATAGTCATTGAATGAGCTGACAAGGTGAACTTAATACAGCCAAAAAAGTAATGCACAGGGACTTCAAATATTTCAGAAGATTGCCCCCAGCGTTGGTATTTTTATTCAAGATTAAGGTCTTGAATCAGAAAAGTATGTCTTCATGATACTCTGAATCTGTACTGGTTTTACAATGCCAAGCATATCTTGCACAAAAAGAATTTTCCTGTTAGCAGACCTGGCACTGTTCCCAATGATCCTGCCTATATGAACTGAAGATAAAAGCACCTGGAGGTCATAAAATAAAACATTTTCATTGCTTTTTCCTGGTTTTGTTGACATTCAATGTAAAGTGAGCATGAATCTGCATAAATCTGTATGTGTTTCAGAAATGTATTTTAAAACTTGATTAGCCCACGTAAATCTGGAGAGATTGAAAAAGGATATCTAAATTTGAGACACTTCAAAGAGTTTGAGATTTGAGGTACCTGGCCACTATGAGGACAGAGCTCTGCTAGCATTCCTCATAGGACTGACTAAGCTCAAAGCTCTGTAGATCAGAGTTGTAAACATCTATTTTTTAAGCTTCAGACCTGCAGCGAATGCTGTAATGATATCTAGTATGGTCTCTAAGAAAGGAAGAAAATATAGATAAAAAGTTCTGAGGCCTTTTAACTGCTCTGATTGTATTTAGTGTACTACATGAAGAATCAGGTCGTTTGGACTCACTTTTGCAAGACCATCTCTAAATACCAAGATCTTATTCTAACAGAATATATAAGACTTGATATGGTTTGAAGCTGGCTCCCTGCCAAGTCTCCAAACCTTACCA